>NC_138299.1:0-147500 GCF_965601325.2 Salmo salar | reverse complement strand
ACACACACACACACCGACAACACACACACACACACACACACACACACACACACCGACACACACACACACACCGACAACACACACACACACACACACCACAACACACACACACACACGACAACACACACACACACACACCGACAACACACACACACACACACCGACAACACACACACACACACACCGACAACACACACACACACACCGACAACACACACACACACACCGACAACACACACACACACACACACCGACAACACACACACACACACCGACAACACACACACACACCGACAACACACACACACACACACACCGACAACACACACACACACACCGACAACACACACACACACACACCGACAACACACACACACACACCGACAACACACACACACACACACACACACACACACACACCGACAACACACACACACACACCGACAACACACACACACACACCGACAACACACACACACAACACACACACACACACACCGACAACACACACACACACACCGACAACACACACACACACACACCGACAACACACACACACACACCGACAACACACACACACACACACACACACACACACACCGACAACACACACACACACACACCGACAACACACACACACACACACACCGACAACACACACACACACACACAACCGACAACACACACACACCGACAACACACACACACACACACACCGACAACACACACACACACACACCGACAACACACACACACACACACACCGACAACACACACACACCACACACACACACACACACACCGACAACACACACACACACACACCGACAACACACACACACACACCGACAACACACACACACACACGACAACACACACACACACACACCGACAACACACACACACACACACACACACACACACACACACACCGACAACACACACACACACACACACCGACAACACACACACACACACACACCGACAACACACACACACACACACCGACACACACACACACACACACCGACAACACACACACACACACCGACAACACACACACACACCGACAACACACACACACACACACACCGACAACACACACACACACACACACCGACAACACACACACACACACCGACAACACACACACACACACACACGACAACACACACACACACACCGACAACACACACACACACACCGACAACACACACACACACACCGACAACACACACACACACCGACAACACACACACACACACACCGACAACACACACACACACACACGACAACACACACACACACACACCGACAACACACACACACACACACCGACAACACACACACACCGACAACACACACACACACACCGACAACACACACACACACACACACCGACAACACACACACACACACACACGACAACACACACACACACACACCGACAACACACACACACACACACACACACACACACCGACAACCACACACACACACACCGACAAACACACACACACACACACCGACAACACACACACACACACGACAACACACACACACACACACACACACACACACCGACAACACACACACACACCGACAACACACACACACACACACCGACAACACACACACACACACACCGACAACACACACACACACACACACCGACAACACACACACACACACACCGACAACACACACACACACACCGACAACACACACACACACACACCGACAACACACACACACACACACCGACAACACACACACACACACACGACAACACACACACACACACACCGACAACACACACACACACCGACAACACACACACACACACACCGACAACACACACACACACACCGACAACACACACACACACACACACACACACCGACACACACACACACACACCGACAACACACACACACACACACACCGACAACACACACACACACACACCGACAACACACACACACACACCGACAACACACACACACACACCGACAACACACACACACACACCGACAACACACACACACACACACACACGACACACACACACACACACACACACCGACAACACACACACACACACACACCGACAACACACACACACACACCGACAACACACACACACACACACACACACACACACACACAACACACACACACACACACCACCGACACACACACACACACACACCGACACACACACACACACACACCGACAACACACACACACACACCGACACACACACACACACGACAACACACACACACACCGACAACACACACACACACACACCGACACACACACACACACACACACCGACAACACACACACACACACACACACCGACAACACACACACACACACCGACAACACACACACACACACCGACAACACACACACACACACACCGACAACAACACACACACACACACCGACAACACACACACACACACACACCGACAACACACACACACACACACACACCGACAACACACACACACACCGACAACACACACACACACACACACCGACAACACACACACACACACACCGACAACACACACACACACACACACACACACACACCGACAACACACACACACACACACGACACACACACACACACACCGACAACACACACACACACACACACGACAACACACACACACACACACACCGACAACACACACACACACACACCGACAACACACACACACACACCGACAACACACACACACACACACACACACACACACACACACACACACACACACACACCGACAACACACACACACACACACCGACAACACACACACACACACCGACAACACACACACACACACCGACACACACACACACACACACCGACAACACACACACACACACCGACAACACACACACACACACACACCGACACACACACACACACACACCGACAACACACACACACACACACACCGACAACACACACACACACACCGACAACACACACACACACACCGACAACACACACACACACACACCGACAACACACACACACACACACCGACAACACACACACACACACACACACACACCACACACACACACACACCGACAACACACACACACACACCGACAACACACACACACACCGACAACACACACACACACACACGACAACACACACACACACACCGACAACACACACACACACACACCGACAACACACACACACACACACACACACACACACACACACACACACCGACAACACACACACACACACCGACAACACACACACACACACCGACAACACACACACACACACACACACACACACACCGACAACACACACACACACACCGACAACACACACACACACACACCGACAACACACACACACACCGACACACACACACACACGACAACACACACACACACACCGACAACACACACACACACACACCGACAACACACACACACACACACACCGACAACACACACACACACACACGACACACACACACACACACACCGACAACACACACACACACACACACACGACAACACACACACACACACACACACACACACACACACACACACACACACCGACAACACACACACACACACCGACACACACACACACACACACCGACAACACACACACACACACACGACAACACACACACACACCGACAACACACACACACACACCGACAACACACACACACACACCGACAACACACACACACACACACACGACAACACACACACACACACACACCGACAACACACACACACACACCGACAACACACACACACACACACCGACAACACACACACACACACACCACACACACACACACACACACACACACACACACACACCGACAACACACACACACACACACCGACAACACACACACACACACACCGACAACACACACACACACACCGACAACACACACACACACACACGACAACACACACACACACACCGACAACACACACACACACACACCGACAACACACACACACACACACACACACACACACACACACACACACACACCGACAACACACACACACACACACCGACAACACACACACACACACCGACAACACACACACACACACACCGACAACACACACACACACACCGACAACACACACACACACACACACGACACACACACACACACACACCGACAACACACACACACACACACCGACAACACACACACACACACACACACACACACACACACACACACACACACACACACACACCGACAACACACACACACACACACGACAACACACACACACACACACCGACAACACACACACACACACACACCGACAACACACACACACACACCGACAACACACACACACACACCGACAACACACACACACACACACGACAACACACACACACACACCGACAACACACACACACACACACACCGACAACACACACACACACACACCGACAACACACACACACACACCGACAACACACACACACACACACCGACAACACACACACACACACACCGACAACACACACACACACACCGACAACACACACACACACACACCGACAACACACACACACACACACCGACACACACACACACACACACCGACAACACACACACACACACCGACAACACACACACACACACACACACACACACACACACACACACACGACAACACACACACACACACACACCGACAACACACACACACACACACCGACAACACACACACACACACCGACAACACACACACACACACGACAACACACACACACACACCGACAACACACACACACACACACACGACACACACACACACACACACACCGACAACACACACACACACACCGACAACACACACACACACACCGACAACACACACACACACACACACACACACACACACACCGACAACACACACACACACACACCGACACACACACACACACACACCGACAACACACACACACACACCGACAACACACACACACACACCGACAACACACACACACACACACGACACACACACACACACCGACAACACACACACACACACACCGACAACACACACACACACACCGACAACACACACACACACACACACACACACACACACACACACACACACACGACAACACACACACACACACCGACAACACACACACACACACACCGACACACACACACACACACACCGACAACACACACACACACACACCGACAACACACACACACACACACACGACAACACACACACACACACCGACAACACACACACAACACACCGACAACACACACACACACACCGACAACACACACACACACACACACACACACACACACACACACACACACACACACACACACACACACACCGACAACACACACACACACACACCGACAACACACACACACACACACACGACAACACACACACACACACACACACACACACACACACACCGACAACACACACACACACACACCGACAACACACACACACACACACCGACAACACACACACACACACACACACACACACACACACACACACCGACAACACACACACACACACACCGACAACACACACACACACACACCGACAACACACACACACACACCGACAACACACACACACACACACCGACAACACACACACACACACCGACAACACACACACACACACACCGACACACACACACACACACCGACAACACACACACACACACCGACAACACACACACACACACACCGACAACACACACACACACACACGACAACACACACACACACACACGACAACACACACACACACACCGACAACACACACACACACACACCGACAACACACACACACACACCGACAACACACACACACACACACGACAACACACACACACACACCGACAACACACACACACACCGACAACACACACACACACACCGACAACACACACACACACACACCGACAACACACACACACACACCGACAACACACACACACACGACACACACACACACACACACCGACAACACACACACACACACACACACACACACACACACCGACAACACACACACACACACCGACAACACACACACACACACCGACAACACACACACACACACACCGACAACACACACACACACACCGACAACACACACACACACACACACACACCGACAACACACACACACACACACCGACAACACACACACACACACCGACAACACACACACACACACCGACAACACACACACACACACACCGACAACACACACACACACACACCGACAACACACACACACACACCGACAACACACACACACACACACACCGACAACACACACACACACACACCGACAACACACACACACACACACCGACAACACACACACACACACACGACAACACACACACACACACACCGACAACACACACACACACACCGACAACACACACACACACACACGACAACACACACACACACACACCGACAACACACACACACACACCGACAACACACACACACACACCGACAACACACACACACACACACACACACACACACACACACACACACACACACACACACCGACACACACACACACACACACCGACAACACACACACACACACACCGACAACACACACACACACACCGACAACACACACACACACACACCGACAACACACACACACACACCGACAACACACACACACACACACACACACACACCGACAACACACACACACACACCGACAACACACACACACACACACACACACACACACACACACACCGACAACACACACACACACACCGACAACACACACACACACACCGACACACACACACACACACACCGACAACACACACACACACACACCGACAACACACACACACACACCGACAACACACACACACACACACACCGACAACACACACACACACACACGACAACACACACACACACACACCGACAACACACACACACACACACGACAACACACACACACACCGACAACACACACACACACACACCGACAACACACACACACACACCGACAACACACACACACACACACGACACACACACACACACACACCGACAACACACACACACACACGACAACACACACACACACACACCGACACACACACACACACACCGACAACACACACACACACACACCGACACACACACACACACACACCGACAACACACACACACACACCGACAACACACACACACACACCGACAACACACACACACACACACGACACACACACACACACACACCGACAACACACACACACACACACCGACAACACACACACACACACCGACAACACACACACACACACACGACACACACACACACACACACCGACAACACACACACACACACACCGACAACACACACACACACACACCGACAACACACACACACACACACACACCGACAACACACACACACACACCGACAACACACACACACACACACACGACAACACACACACACACACACCGACAACACACACACACACACACACGACAACACACACACACACACCGACACACACACACACACACCGACAACACACACACACACACACACACACACACACACACCGACAACACACACACACACACACCGACAACACACACACACACACACCGACAACACACACACACACACCGACAACACACACACACACACACCGACAACACACACACACACACACGACAACACACACACACACACACACACACACACACACCGACAACACACACACACACACACCGACAACACACACACACACACACGACACACACACACACACACACCGACAACACACACACACACACCGACAACACACACACACACACACCGACAACACACACACACACACACCGACAACACACACACACACACCGACAACACACACACACACACACCGACAACACACACACACACACACCGACAACACACACACACACACACCGACAACACACACACACACACACCGACAACACACACACACACACACCGACAACACACACACACACACCGACAACACACACACACACACACCGACAACACACACACACACACGACAACACACACACACACACACACACACACACACACACACACACACACACACACACACACACACACACACACACACACCGACAACACACACACACACACACCGACACACACACACACACACACACCGACAACACACACACACACACACCGACAACACACACACACACACCGACAACACACACACACACACCGACAACACACACACACACACACCGACAACACACAACACACACACACCGACAACACACACACACACACACCGACAACACACACACACACACACCGACAACACACACACACACACCGACAACACACACACACACACCGACAACACACACACACACACACGACAACACACACACACACACACACACACACACACACACACCGACAACACACACACACACACCGACAACACACACACACACACACACACACACACACACACACACACACGACAACACACACACACACACCGACAACACACACACACACACCGACAACACACACACACACACACCGACAACACACACACACACACACACACACACACACACACACACACCGACAACACACACACACACACACCGACAACACACACACACACACACCGACAACACACACACACACACACACACACGACAACACACACACACACACCGACAACACACACACACACACACGACAACACACACACACACACACCGACAACACACACACACACACCGACAACACACACACACACACACACACACACACACACACACACACACGACAACACACACACACACACACCGACAACACACACACACACACACACACACACACACACACACACACACACACACACACACACACACACACACACACACACCGACAACACACACACACACACACGACACACACACACACACACACCGACAACACACACACACACACCGACAACACACACACACACACACCGACAACACACACACACACACCGACAACACACACACACACACACACCGACAACACACACACACACACCGACAACACACACACACACACCGACAACACACACACACACACACCGACAACACACACACACACACCGACAACACACACACACACACCGACAACACACACACACACACCGACAACACACACACACACACGACACACACACACACACACACCGACAACACACACACACACACACGACACACACACACACACACACCGACAACACACACACACACACCGACAACACACACACACACACACGACAACACACACACACACACACCGACAACACACACACACACACACCGACAACACACACACACACACCGACAACACACACACACACACACACACCGACAACACACACACACACCGACAACACACACACACACACGACAACACACACACACACACACCGACAACACACACACACACACACCGACACACACACACACACACACCGACAACACACACACACACACACACACACCGACAACACACACACACACACCGACAACACACACACACACACACACCGACAACACACACACACACACACCACACACACACACACACACACACACACACACACCGACAACACACACACACACACACGACAACACACACACACACACACCGACAACACACACACACACACACACGACAACACACACACACACACCGACAACACACACACACACACCGACAACACACACACACACACACCGACAACACACACACACACACCGACAACACACACACACACACCGACAACACACACACACACACACCGACAACACACACACACACACACACACACACACACACACACACACACCGACAACACACACACACACACACCGACAACACACACACACACACACCGACAACACACACACACACACCGACAACACACACACACACACCGACAACACACACACACACACACCGACAACACACACACACACACACACCGACAACACACACACACACACACCGACAACACACACACACACACACCGACAACACACACACACACACCGACAACACACACACACACACCGACAACACACACACACACACCGACAACACACACACACACACACCGACAACACACACACACACACACACACACACACACACACACACACACACACACACACACACCGACAACACACACACACACACACCGACAACACACACACACACACACACCGACAACACACACACACACACACACACACACACACACACACACACACACACACACACCGACAACACACACACACACACACCGACAACACACACACACACACCGACAACACACACACACACACACACACACACACACCGACAACACACACACACACCGACAACACACACACACACACACGACAACACACACACACACACACCGACAACACACACACACACACACCGACAACACACACACACACCGACAACACACACACACACACACGACACACACACACACACACCGACAACACACACACACACACGACAACACACACACACACACACCGACAACACACACACACACACACCGACAACACACACACACACACACGACAACACACACACACACACCGACAACACACACACACACACACACGACACACACACACACACACCGACAACACACACACACACACACACACACACACACACACACACACACACACACACACACACACACACACACACACACACACACCGACAACACACACACACACACCGACAACACACACACACACACACACACACACACACCGACAACACACACACACACACACCGACACACACACACACACACACACCGACAACACACACACACACACCGACAACACACACACACACACCGACAACACACACACACACACACCGACAACACACACACACACACCGACAACACACACACACACACACGACACACACACACACACACACACCGACAACACACACACACACACCGACAACACACACACACACACACACACACACACACACACACACACACACCGACAACACACACACACACACACCGACAACACACACACACACACACCGACAACACACACACACACACCGACAACACACACACACACACACCGACAACACACACACACACACCGACAACACACACACACACACACCGACAACACACACACACACACACCGACAACACACACACACACACCGACAACACACACACACACACACCGACAACACACACACACACACCGACAACACACACACACACACACCGACAACACACACACACACACCGACACACACACACACACACACACACACACCGACAACACACACACACACACACGACAACACACACACACACACCGACAACACACACACACACACACCGACAACACACACACACACACACACCGACAACACACACACACACACACGACAACACACACACACACACACCGACAACACACACACACACACCGACAACACACACACACACACACCGACAACACACACACACACACCGACAACACACACACACACACACACACACACACACACACACACACACACACCGACAACACACACACACACACCGACAACACACACACACACACACACCGACAACACACACACACACACACCGACAACACACACACACACACACCGACAACACACACACACACACACCGACACACACACACACACACACCGACAACACACACACACACACACCGACAACACACACACACACACCGACAACACACACACACACACACACACGACACACACACACACACACACCGACAACACACACACACACCGACAACACACACACACACACCGACAACACACACACACACACCGACAACACACACACACACACACCGACAACACACACACACACACACACACACACACACACACACACACACACACACCGACAACACACACACACACACCGACAACACACACACACACACCGACAACACACACACACACACACACACACCGACAACACACACACACACACCGACAACACACACACACACACACACCGACAACACACACACACACCGACAACACACACACACACAACACACACACACACCGACAACACACACACACACACACCGACAACACACACACACACACCGACAACACACCCACACACACACACACACCGACAACACACACACACACACCGACAACACACACACACACACCGACAACACACACACACACACACCGACAACACACACACACACACACACACACACGACAACACACACACACACACCGACAACACACACACACCGACAACACACACACACACACACCGACAACACACACACACACACCGACAACACACACACACACACCGACAACACACACACACACACACCGACAACACACACACACACACACACACACACACACACACACACCGACAACACACACACACACACACCGACAACACACACACACACACACCGACAACACACACACACACACACCGACAACACACACACACACACACCGACAACACACACACACACACCGACAACACACACACACACCGACAACACACACACACACACCGACAACACACACACACACACACCGACAACACACACACACACACACCGACAACACACACACACACACACCGACAACACACACACACACACACCGACAACACACACACACACACACACACACACACACACACACACCGACAACACACACACACACACCGACAACACACACACACACACACACGACAACACACACACACACACACACACCGACAACACACACACACACAACACACACACACACACCGACAACACACACACACACACACCGACAACACACACACACACACACACACCGACAACACACACACACACCGACAACACACACACACACAACACACACACACACACCGACAACACACACACACACACCGACAACACACACACACACACCGACAACACACACACACACACCGACAACACACCACACACACACACACACCGACACACACACACACACCGACAACACACACACACACACACCGACACACACACACACACACACCGACAACACACACACACACACACCGACAACACACACACACACACCGACACACACACACACACACACCGACAACACACACACACACACACCGACAACACACACACACACACACCGACAACACACACACACACACCGACAACACACACACACACACACCGACAACACACACACACACACCGACAACACACACACACACACCGACACACACACACACACACACCGACAACACACACACACACACACACACACACACACCGACACACACACACACACACCGACAACACACACACACACACACCGACAACACACACACACACCGACAACACACACACACACACACCGACAACACACACACACACACCGACAACACACACACACACACCGACACACACACACACACACACCGACAACACACACACACACACACGACAACACACACACACACACACACACACACACACACACACACACACACACACACACACACACACACCGACAACACACACACACACCGACAACACACACACACACACACACACACACACCGACAACACACACACACACACACCGACACACACACACACACACACCGACAACACACACACACACACCGACAACACACACACACACACCGACAACACACACACACACACACCGACAACACACACACACACACCGACAACACACACACACACACACACACACACCGACAACACACACACACCGACAACACACACACACACACACACGACAACACACACACACACACCGACAACACACACACACACACACCGACAACACACACACACACACCGACAACACACACACACACACACCGACAACACACACACACACACACCGACAACACACACACACACACCGACAACACACACACACACACACACACACGACAACACACACACACACACACCGACAACACACACACACACACCGACAACACACACACACACACACACCGACAACACACACACACACACCGACAACACACACACACACACACCGACAACACACACACACACACCGACAACACACACACACACACACACACACACCGACAACACACACACACACACCGACAACACACACACACACACCGACAACACACACACACACACACACACACACACGACAACACACACACACACACCGACAACACACACACACACACACACCGACAACACACACACACACACCGACAACACACACACACACACACACACACACACACACACACCGACAACACACACACACACACCGACAACACACACACACACACACCGACAACACACACACACACACGACAACACACACACACACACACACCGACAACACACACACACACACCGACACACACACACACACACACCGACAACACACACACACACACCGACAACACACACACACACACACACACACACACACACACACACACCGACACACACACACACACACCGACAACACACACACACACACCGACAACACACACACACACACCGACAACACACACACACACACACACACACACACCGACAACACACACACACACACCGACAACACACACACACACACACACACCGACAACACACACACACACCGACAACACACACACACACACACACACACACACACACACCGACAAACACACACACACACACCGACAACACACACACACACACACCGACAACACACACACACACCGACAACACACACACACACACACACACCGACAACACACACACACACACCGACACACACACACACACACACCGACAACACACACACACACACCGACAACACACACACACACACACACACACACACGACACACACACACACACACACACACACACCGACAACACACACACACACACCGACAACACACACACACACACCGACAACACACACACACACACACACACACACACCGACAACACACACACACACACCGACAACACACACACACACACACACACCGACAACACACACACACACCGACAACACACACACACACACACACACACACACACACCGACAACACACACACACACACACCGACAACACACACACACACACACCGACAACACACCCACACACACACACACACCGACAACACACACACACACGACACACACACACACACACACACCGACAACACACACACACACACACCGACAACACACACACACACACACACACACACACCGACAACACACACACACACACACACCGACAACACACACACACACACCGACAACACACACACACACACACACACCGACAACACACACACACACCGACAACACACACACACACAACACACACACACACACCGACAACACACACACACACACACCGACAACACACACACACACACACCGACAACACACCCACAACACACACACACACCGACAACACACACACACCGACAACACACACACACACACACACCGACAACACACACACACACACACCGACAACACACACACACACACACACACACACACCGACAACACACACACACACACACACCGACAACACACACACACCGACAACACACACACACACACACCGACAACACACACACACACACCGACAACACACACACACACACCGACAACACACACACACACACACCGACAACACACACACACACACACACACACACACCCACACACACACCGACAACACACACACACACACACACCGACAACACACACACACACACACACCGACAACACACACACACACCGACAACACACACACACACACACACCGACAACACACACACACACACCGACAACACACACACACACCGACAACACACACACACACACCGACAACACACACACACACACACCGACAACACACAACACACACACACCGACAACACACACACACACACACGACAACACACACACACACACACCGACAACACACACACACACACACACCGACAACACACACACACCGACAACACACACACACACACCGACAACACACACACACACACACACCGACAACACACACACACACACACACCGACAACACACACACCACACACACACACCGACAACACACACACACACACACACACACACACACCGACAACACACACACACACACACCGACAACACACACACGCACACACCGACAACACACACACACACACCGACAACACACCCACAACACTCACACACACACACCGACAACACACACACACACCGACAACACACACACACACACCGACAACACACACACACACACCGACAACACACACACACACACACAAACCGACACACACACACACACACCGACAACACACACACACACCGACAACACACACACACACACACCGACAACACAAACACACACACACCGACAACACACACACACACACACTGACAACACACACACACACACACCGACAACACACACACACACACACACACCGACAACACACACACACACACCGACAACACACACACACCGACAACACACACACACACACACACACACACCGACAACACACACACACACCGACAACACACACACACACACACCGACAACACACACACACACACCGACAACACACACACACACACCGACAACACACACACACACACACACACACACGACAACACACACACACACCGACAACACACACACACACACACCGACAACACACACACACACCGACAACACACACACACACAACACACACACACACACACCGACAACACAAACACACACACACACACACACCGACAACACACACACACACCGACAACACACACACACACAACACACACACACACCGACAACACAAACACACACACACACACACACCGACAACACACACACACACACACACACACCGACAACACACACACACACACACACACACACCGACAACAAACACACACACCGACAACACACACACACACAACACACACACACCGACAACACACACACACACACACCGACCACACACACACACAAACACACCGACAACACACACACACACACCGACAACACACACACACACACCGACAACACACACACACACACACCGAAAACACACACACACACACCGACAACACACACACACACACACACACACACACACACACACCGACAACACACACACACCGACAACACACACACACACACACACCAGCAACACACACACACATACTGACAACACACACACACACACACCGACAACACACACACACACACACCGACAACACACACACACACACACCGACAACACATACACACACACACCGACAACACACACACACACACCGACAACACACACACACACACACACCGACAACACACACACACACACCGACAACACACACACACAGCGACAACACACACACACAAACACACCGACAACACACACACACACACCAACAACACACACACACACACACCGACAACACACACACACACACCGACAACACACACACACACACACACACACACACACCGACAACACACACACACACACCGACAACACACACACACACACCGACAACACACACACACACACACACACACACACACCGACAACACACACACACACACCGACAACACACACACACACACACCGACAACACACACACACACCGACAACACACACACACACAACACACACACACACACCGACAAAACACACACGCACACACCGACAACACACACACACACACACACCGACAACACACCCACAACACACACACATACCGACAACACACACACACCGACAACACACACACACACACACACCGACAACACACACACACACACACCGACAACACACACACACACACACACACCGATAACACACACACACCGACAACACACACACACACACACCGACAACACACACACACACACACCGACAACACACACACACACACCGACAACACACACACACACCGACAACACACACACACACACACCGACAACACACACACACACAACACACACACACCCACACACACACCGACAACACACACACACACACACACCGACAACTCACACACACACACACACACCGACAACACACACACACACACCGACAACACACACACACACACACACCGACAACACACACACACACACCGACAACACACACACACACCGACAACACACACACACACACACACCGACAACTCACACACACACACACACACCGACAACACACACACACACACCGACAACACACACACACACACACACCGACAACACACACACACACACCGACAACACACACACACACCGACAACACACACACACACACCGACAACACACAAACACCGACAACACATAAACACACACACTGACAACACACACACACACACACTGACAACACACACACATACACACCGACAACACACACACACACACACACACCGACAACACACACACACCGACAACACACACACACACACCGATAACACACACACACACACACACCGACAACACACACACACACACACACCGACAACACACACACTCACACACACACACCGACAACACACACACACACAACACACACACACACCGACAACACACACACACACACACCGACAAAACACACACGCACACACCGACAACACACACACACACCGACAACACACCCACAACACTCACACACACACACCGACAACACACACACACACCGACAACACACACACACACACACCGACAACACACACAAACACACCGACAACACACACACAGACACACAAACCGACAGCACACACACACACACACCGACAACACACACACACACCGACAACACACACACACACACACCGACAACACATAAACACACACACACCGACAACACACACACACACACACTGACAACACACACACATACACACCGACAACACACACACACCGACAACACACACACACACACCGACAACACACACACACACACCGACAACACACACACACACACACACACACACCGACAACACACACACACACGGACAACACACACACACACACACACCGACAACACACACACACACACACCGACAACACACACACACACCGACAACACACACACACACACAACACACACACACACACACCGACAACACAAACACACACACACACACAACGACAACACACACACACACACACACACCGACAACACACACACACACACACACCGACAACACACACACACACACCGACAACACACACACACACAACACACACACACACCGACAACACACACACACACACACCAACCACACACACACACAAACACACCGAGAACACACACACACACACCGACAACACACACACACACACCGACAACACACACACACACAACACACACACACACCGACAACACACACACACACACACCGACCACACACACACACAAACACACCGACAACACACACACACACACACACACCGACAACACACACACACACACCGACAACACACACACAAACACCGACAACACACACACACACACACCGACAAAACACACACGCACACACCGACAACACACACACACACACACACCGACAACACACCCACAACACACACACACACCGACAACACACACACACCGACAACACACACACACACACACACCGACAACACACACACACACACACCGACAACACACACACACACACACACACACACACCGACAACACACACACACACAACACACACACACACACACCGACAACACAAACACACACACACACACAACGACAACACACACACACATACACACACCGACAACACACACACACACACACACCGACAACACACACACACACACCGACAACACACACACACACAACACACACACACCGACAACACACACACACACACACCGACCACACACACACACAAACACACCGAGAACACACACACACACACCGACAACACACACACACACACCGACAACACACACACACACAACACACACACACACACACCGACAACACACACACACACACACCGACCACACACACACACAAACACACCGACAACACACACACACACACACACACACACCGACAACACACACACACACACCGACAACACACACACACACACCGACAACACACACACACACACACCGACAAAACACACACGCACACACCGACAACACACACACACACACACCGACAACACACCCACAACACACACACACACCGACAACACACACACACACACCGACAACACACACACACAGCGACAACACACACACACAAACACACCGACAACACACACACACACACCAACAACACACACACACACACACCGACAACACACACACACACACCAACAACACACACACACACACGCACACACACCGACAACACACACACACACACCGACAACACACACACACACACCGACAACACACACACACACACACACACACACACACCGACAACACACACACACACACCGACAACACACACACACACACACCGACAACACACACACACACCGACAACACACACACACACAACACACACACACACACCGACAAAACACACACGCACACACCGACAACACACACACACACACACACCGACAACACACCCACAACACACACACACACCGACAACACACACACACCGACAACACACACACACACACACACCGACAACACACACACACACACACCGACAACACACACACACACACACACACACACCGACAACACACACACACACACACACCGATAACACACACACACCGACAACACACACACACACACACCGACAACACACACACACACCGACAACACACACACACACACCGACAACACACACACACACCGACAACACACACACACACACACACCGACAACTCACACACACACACACACACCGACAACACATACACACACACCGACAACACACACACACACACACACCGACAACACACACACACACACCGACAACACACACACACACCGACAACACACACACACACACACACACCGACAACTCACACACACACACACACACCGACAACACACACACACACACCGACAACACACACACACACACCGACAACACACACACACACACCGACAACACACACACACACCGACAACACACACACACACACCGACAACACACACACACACACACCGACAACACATAAACACACACACACCGACAACACACACACACACACACTGACAACACACACACATACACACCGACAACACACACACACACACACACACACCGACAACACACACACACCGACAACACACACACACACACCGATAACACACACACACACACACACCGACAACACACACACACACACACACCGACAACACACACACTCACACACACACACCGACAACACACACACACACAACACACACACACACCGACAACACACACACACACACACCGACAAAACACACACGCACACACCGACAACACACACACACACCGACAACACACCCACAACACTCACACACACACACCGACAACACACACACACACCGACAACACACACACACACACCGACAACACACACACACACACCGACAACACACACACACACACACAAACCGACAACACACACACACACACACCGACAACACACACACACACCGACAACACACACACACACACACCGACAACACATAAACACACACACACCGACAACACACACACACACACACTGACAACACACACACATACACACCGACAACACACACACACACACACCGACAACACACACACACACACCGACAACACACACACACACACCGACAACACACACACACACACACACACACACCGACAACACACACACACACGGACAACACACACACACACACACACCGACAACACACACACACACTCACCGACAACACACACACACACCGACAACACACACACACACACAACACACACACACACACACCGACAACACAAACACACACACACACACAACGACAACACACACACACACACACACACCGACAACACACACACACACACACACCGACAACACACACACACACACCGACAACACACACACACACAACACACACACACCGACAACACACACACACACACACCGACCACACACACACACAAACACACCGAGAACACACACACACACACCGACAACACACACACACACACCGACAACACACACACACACAACACACACACACACACACCGACAACACACACACACACACACCGACCACACACACACACAAACACACCGACAACACACACACACACACACACACACACACCAACAACACACACACACACACCGACAACACACACACAAACACCGACAACACACACACACACACACCGACAAAACACACACGCACACACCGACAACACACACACACACACACACCGACAACACACCCACAACACACACACACACCGACAACACACACACACCGACAACACACACACACACACACACCGACAACACACACACACACACACCGACAACACACACACACACACACACACACACACCGACAACACACACACACACAACACACACACACACACACCGACAACACAAACACACACACACACACAACGACAACACACACACACACCGACAACACACACACACACAACACACACACACACACCGACAAAACACACACGCACACACCGACAACACACACACACACACACCGACAACACACCCACAACACACACACACACCGACAACACACACACACCGACAACACACACACACACACACACCGACAACACACACACACACACACCGACAACACACACACACACACACGCACACACACCGACAACACACACACACACACACACCGATAACACACACACACCGACAACACACACACACACACACCGACAACACACACACACACACCGACAACACACACACACACACCGACAACACACACACACACACACCGACATCACACACACACACAACACACACACACCCACACACACACCGACAACACACACACACACACACACCGACAACTCACACACACACACACACACCGACAACACACACACACACACCGACAACACACACACACACACACCGACAACACACACACACACACCGACAACACACACACACACCGACAACACACACACACACACCGACAACACACACACACACACACCGACAACACATAAACACACACACACCGACAACACACACACACACACACTGACAACACACACACATACACACCGACAACACACACACACACACACACCGACAACACACACACACCGACAACACACACACACACACCGATAACACACACACACACACACACCGACAACACACACACACACACACACCGACAACACACACACTCACACACACACACCGACAACACACACACACACAACACACACACACACCGACAACACACACACACACACACCGACAAAACACACACGCACACACCGACAACACACACACACACACCGACAACACACCCACAACACTCACACACACACACCGACAACACACACACACACCGACAACACACACACACACACCGACAACACACACACACACACCGACAACACACACACACACACACAAACCGACAACACACACACACACCGACAAGACACACACACACCGACAACACACACACACACACACCGACAACACATAAACACACACACACCGACAACACACACACACACACACTGACAACACACACACATACACACCGACAACACACACACACACACACACACACCGACAACACACACACACACACCGACAACACACACACACCGACAACACACACACACACACACACACACACCGACAACACACACACACACCGACAACACACACACACACACACCGACAACACACACACACACCGACAACACACACACACACAACACACACACACACACACCGACAACACAAACACACACACACACACACACCGACAACACACACACACACCGACAACACACACACACACAACACACACACACACACACACCGACAACACAAACACACACACACACACACACCGACAACACACACACACACACACACACACACCGACAACACACACACACACACACACACACACACCGACAACAAACACACACACCGACAACACACACACACACAACACACACACACCGACAACACACACACACACACACCGACCACACACACACACAAACACACCGACAACACACACACACACCGACAACACACACACACACACCGACAACACACACACACACACACCGAAAACACACACACACACACCGACAACACACACACACACACACACACACACACACACCGACAACACACACACACCGACAACACACACACACACACACACCAGCAACACACACACACATACTGACAACACACACACACACACACCGACAACACACACACACACACACCGACAACACACACACACACACACCGACAACACATACACACACACACCGACAACACACACACACACACCGACAACACACACACACACACACACACACCGACAACACACACACACACACCGACAACACACACACACAGCGACAACACACACACACAAACACACCGACAACACACACACACACACCAACAACACACACACACACACACCGACAACACACACACACACACCGACAACACACACACACACACACACACACACACACCGACAACACACACACACACACCGACAACACACACACACACACCGACAACACACACACACACACACACACACACCGACAACACACACACACACACCGACAACACACACACACACACACACACCGACAACACACACACACACCGACAACACACACACACACAACACACACACACACACCGACAAAACACACACGCACACACCGACAACACACACACACACACACACCGACAACACACCCACAACACACACACACACCGACAACACACACACACCGACAACACACACACACACACACACCGACAACACACACACACACACACCGACAACACACACACACACACACACACACACCGACAACACACACACACACACACACCGATAACACACACACACCGACAACACACACACACACACACCGACAACACACACACACACACATCGACAACACACACACACACACCGACAACACACACACACACCGACAACACACACACACACACACCGACAACACACACACACACAACACACACACACCCACACACACACCGACAACACACACACACACACACACCGACAACTCACACACACACACACACACCGACAACACACACACACACACCGACAACACACACACACACACACACCGACAACACACACACACACACCGACAACACACACACACACCGACAACACACACACACACACACACCGACAACTCACACACACACACACACACCGACAACACACACACACACACCGACAACACACACACACACACACACCGACAACACACACACACACACCGACAACACACACACACACCGACAACACACACACACACACCGACAACACACACACACACACACCGACAACACATAAACACACACACTGACAACACACACACACACACACTGACAACACACACACATACACACCGACAACACACACACACACACACACCGACAACACACACACACCGACAACACACACACACACACCGATAACACACACACACACACCGACAACACACACACACACACACACCGACAACACACACACTCACACACACACACCGACAACACACACACACACAACACACACACACACCGACAACACACACACACACACACCGACAAAACACACACGCACACACCGACAACACACACACACACACACCGACAACACACCCACAACACTCACACACACACACCGACAACACACACACACACCGACAACACACACACACACACCGACAACACACACACACACACCGACAACACACACACAGACACACAAACCGACAACACACACACACACACACCGACAACACACACACACACCGACAACACACACACACACACCGACAACACACACACACACACACACACACACACACCGACAACACACACACACACGGACAACACACACACACACACACACCGACAACACACACACACACACACCGACAACACACACACACACCGACAACACACACACACACACAACACACACACACACACACCGACAACACAAACACACACACACACACAACGACAACACACACACACACACACACACCGACAACACACACACACACCGACAACACACACACACACACCGACAACACACACACACACAACACACACACACCGACAACACACACACACACACACCGACCACACACACACACAAACACACCGAGAACACACACACACACACCGACAACACACACACACACACCGACAACACACACACACACAACACACACACACACACACCGACAACACACACACACACACACCGACCACACACACACACAAACACACCGACAACACACACACACACACACACACACACCGACAACACACACACACACACCGACAACACACACACAAACACCGACAACACACACACACACACACCGACAAAACACACACGCACACACCGACAACACACACACACACACACACCGACAACACACCCACAACACACACACACACCGACAACACACACACACCGACAACACACACACACACACACACCGACAACACACACACACACACACCGACAACACACACACACACACACACACACACACCGACAACACACACACACACAACACACACACACACACACCGACAACACAAACACACACACACACACAACGACAACACACACACACACACACACACACGACAACACACACACACACACACACCGACAACACACACACACACACCGACAACACACACACACACAACACACACACACCGACAACACACACACACACACACCGACCACACACACACACAAACACACCGAGAACACACACACACACACCGACAACACACACACACACACCGACAACACACACACACACAACACACACACACACACACCGACAACACACACACACACACACCGACCACACACACACACAAACACACCGACAACACACACACACACACACACACACACCGACAACACACACACACACACCGACAACACACACACACACACCGACAACACACACACACACACACCGACAAAACACACACGCACACACCGACAACACACACACACACACACCGACAACACACCCACAACACACACACACACCGACAACACACACACACACACCGACAACACACACACACAGCGACAACACACACACACAAACACACCGACAACACACACACACACACCAACAACACACACACACACACACCGACAACACACACACACACACCGACAACACACACACACACACACACACACACCGACAACACACACACACACACCGACAACACACACACACACACCGACAACACACACACACACACACACACACCGACAACACACACACACACACACACCGACAACACACACACACACACACACCGACAACACACACACACACCGACAACACACACACACACAACACACACACACACACCGACAAAACACACACGCACACACCGACAACACACACACACACACACCGACAACACACCCACAACACACACACACACCGACAACACACACACACCGACAACACACACACACACACACACCGACAACACACACACACACACACCGACAACACACACACACACACACACACACACCGACAACACACACACACACACACACCGATAACACACACACACCGACAACACACACACACACACACCGACAACACACACACACACACACCGACAACACACACACACACACCGACAACACACACACACACCGACAACACACACACACACACACACCGACAACTCACACACACACACACACACCGACAACACACACACACACACCGACAACACACACACACACACACACCGACAACACACACACACACACCGACAACACACACACACACCGACAACACACACACACACACACACCGACAACTCACACACACACACACACACCGACAACACACACACACACACCGACAACACACACACACACACCGACAACACACACACACACACCGACAACACACACACACACCGACAACACACACACACACACCGACAACACACACACACACACACCGACAACACATAAACACACACACACCGACAACACACACACACACACACTGACAACACACACACATACACACCGACAACACACACACACACACACACCGACAACACACACACACCGACAACACACACACACACACCGATAACACACACACACACACACACCGACAACACACACACACACACACACCGACAACACACACACTCACACACACACACCGACAACACACACACACACAACACACACACACACCGACAACACACACACACACACACCGACAAAACACACACGCACACACCGACAACACACACACACACACACCGACAACACACCCACAACACTCACACACACACACCGACAACACACACACACACCGACAACACACACACACACACACCGACAACACACACACACACACCGACAACACACACACACACACACAAACCGACAACACACACACACACCGACAACACACACACACACCGACAACACACACACACACACACCGACAACACATAAACACACACACACCGACAACACACACACACACACACTGACAACACACACACATACACACCGACAACACACACACACACACACCGACAACACACACACACACACCGACAACACACACACACACACCGACAACACACACACACACACACACACACACACCGACAACACACACACACACGGACAACACACACACACACACACACCGACAACACACACACACACTCACCGACAACACACACACACACCGACAACACACACACACACACAACACACACACACACACACCGACAACACAAACACACACACACACACAACGACAACACACACACACACACACACACCGACAACACACACACACACACACACCGACAACACACACACACACACCGACAACACACACACACACAACACACACACACCGACAACACACACACACACACACCCACCACACACACACACAAACACACCGAGAACACACACACACACACCGACAACACACACACACACACCGACAACACACACACACACAACACACACACACACACACCGACAACACACACACACACACACCGACCACACACACACACAAACACACCGACAACACACACACACACACACACACACACCAACAACACACACACACACACCGACAACACACACACAAACACCGACAACACACACACACACACACCGACAAAACACACACGCACACACCGACAACACACACACACACACACACCGACAACACACCCACAACACACACACACACCGACAACACACACACACCGACAACACACACACACACACACACCGACAAGACACACACACACACACCGACAACACACACACACACACACACACACACACCGACAACACACACACACACAACACACACACACACACACCGACAACACAAACACACACACACACACAACGACAACACACACACACACACACCGACAACACACACACACACACACACCGACAACACACACACACACACCGACAACACACACACACACAACACACACACACCGACAACACACACACACACACACCGACCACACACACACACAAACACACCGAGAACACACACACACCGACAACACACACACACACACCGACAACACACACACACACAACACACACACACACACACCGACAACACACACACACACACACCGACCACACACACACACAAACACACCGACAACACACACACACACACACACACACACCGACAACACACACACACACACCGACAACACACACACACACACCGACAACACACACACACACACACCGACAAAACACACACGCACACACCGACAACACACACACACACACACACCGACAACACACCCACAACACACACACACACCGACAACACACACACACCGACAACACACACACACACACACCGACAACACACACACACACACACCGACAACACACACACACACACACACACACACCGACAACACACACACACACACCGATAACACACACACACCGACAACACACACACACACACACCGACAACACACACACACACCGACAACACACACACACACACCGACAACACACACACACACACACACACCGACAACACACACACACACCCACACACACACCGACAACACACACACACACACACACCGACAACACACACACACACACACACACCGACAACACACACACACACACACACCGACAACACACACACACACACACACCGACAACACACACACACACACCGACAACACACACACACACCGACAACACACACACACACACCGACAACACACACACACACACACCGACAACACATAAACACACACACACCGACAACACACACACACACACACTGACAACACACACACATACACACCGACAACACACACACACACACCGACAACACACACACACCGACAACACACACACACACACCGACAACACACACACACACACACACCGACAACACACACACACACCGACAACACACACACTCACACACACACACCGACAACACACACACACACAACACACACACACACACCGACAACACACACACACACACACCGACAAAACACACACGCACACACCGACAACACACACACACACACACCGACAACACACACACACACACACACACCGACAACACACACACACACCGACAACACACACACACACAACACACACACACACACCGACAACACACACACACACACACCAACAACACACACACACCGACAACACACACACACACACACCGACAACACATAAACACACACACACCGACAACACACACACACACACACACAGACAACACACACACATACACACCGACAACACACACACACACACACCGACAACACACACACACACACCGACAACACACACACACACACCGACAACACACACACACACACACCGACAACACACACACACACAACACACACACACCCACACACACAGCGACAACACACACACACACACACCGACAACACACACACACACACACACACCGACAACACACACACACACACACACCGACAACACACACACACACACCGACAACACACACACACACACACAAACCGACAACACACACACACACACACCGACAACACACACACACACCGACAACACACACACACACACACCGACAACACATAAACACACACACACCGACAACACACACACACACACACTGACAACACACACACATACACACCGACAACACACACACACACACACCGACAACACACACACACACACCGACAACACACACACACACACCGACAACACACACACACACACACACACACACCGACAACACACACACACACGGACAACACACACACACACACACACCGACAACACACACACACACTCACCGACAACACACACACACACCGACAACACACACACACACACACCGACAACACACACACACACACCGACAACACACACACACACACCGACAACACACACACACACACACACACACACACCGACAACACACACACACACGGACAACACACACACACACACACACCGACAACACACACACACACTCACCGACAACACACACACACACCGACAACACACACACACACACAACACACACACACACACACCGACAACACAAACACACACACACACACAACGACAACACACACACACACACACACACCGACAACACACACACACACACACACCGACAACACACACACACACACCGACAACACACACACACACAACACACACACACCGACAACACACACACACACACACCGACCACACACACACACAAACACACCGAGAACACACACACACCGACAACACACACACACACACCGACAACACACACACACACAACACACACACACACACACCGACAACACACACACACACACACCGACCACACACACACACAAACACACCGACAACACACACACACACACACACACACACACCGACAACACACACACACACACCGACAACACACACACACACACCGACAACACACACACACACACACCGACAAAACACACACGCACACACCGACAACACACACACACACACACACCGACAACACACCCACAACACACACACACACCGACAACACACACACACCGACAACACACACACACACACACCGACAACACACACACACACACACCGACAACACACACACACACACACACACACACCGACAACACACACACACACACCGATAACACACACACACCGACAACACACACACACACACACCGACAACACACACACACACCGACAACACACACACACACACCGACAACACACACACACACACACACCGACAACACACACACACACACCGACAACACACACACACACAACACACACACACCGACAACACACACACACACACACCGACCACACACACACACAAACACACCGAGAACACACACACACACACCGACAACACACACACACACACCGACAACACACACACACACAACACACACACACACACACCGACAACACACACACACACACACCGACCACACACACACACAAACACACCGACAACACACAAACACACACACACACACACCAACAACACACACACACACACCGACAACACACACACAAACACCGACAACACACACACACACACACCGACAAAACACACACGCACACACCGACAACACACACACACACACACACCGACAACACACCCACAACACACACACACACCGACAACACACACACACCGACAACACACACACACACACACACCGACAAGACACACACACACACACCGACAACACACACACACACACACACACACACACCGACAACACACACACACACAACACACACACACACACACCGACAACACAAACACACACACACACACAACGACAACACACACACACACACACACACCGACAACACACACACACACACACACCGACAACACACACACACACACCGACAACACACACACACACAACACACACACACCGACAACACACACACACACACACCGACCACACACACACACAAACACACCGAGAACACACACACACCGACAACACACACACACACACCGACAACACACACACACACAACACACACACACACACACCGACAACACACACACACACACCGACCACACACACACACAAACACACCGACAACACACACACACACACACACACACACCGACAACACACACACACACACCGACAACACACACACACACACCGACAACACACACACACACACACCGACAAAACACACACGCACACACCGACAACACACACACACACACACACCGACAACACACCCACAACACACACACACACCGACAACACACACACACCGACAACACACACACACACACACCGACAACACACACACACACACACCGACAACACACACACACACACACACACACACCGACAACACACACACACACACCGATAACACACACACACCGACAACACACACACACACCGACAACACACACACACACCGACAACACACACACACACACCGACAACACACACACACACACACACCGACAACACACACACACACCCACACACACACCGACAACACACACACACACACACACCGACAACACACACACACACACACACACCGACAACACACACACACACACACACACCGACAACACACACACACACACACACCGACAACACACACACACACACCGACAACACACACACACACCGACAACACACACACACACACCGACAACACACACACACACACACCGACAACACATAAACACACACACACCGACAACACACACACACACACACTGACAACACACACACATACACACCGACAACACACACACACACACACCGACAACACACACACACCGACAACACACACACACACACCGACAACACACACACACACACACACCGACAACACACACACACACCGACAACACACACACTCACACACACACACCGACAACACACACACACACAACACACACACACACACCGACAACACACACACACACACACCGACAAAACACACACGCACACACCGACAACACACACACACACACACCGACAACACACACACACACACACACACCGACAACACACACACACACCGACAACACACACACACACAACACACACACACACACCGACAACACACACACACACACACCAACAACACACACACACACCGACAACACACACACACACACACACCGACAACACATAAACACACACACACCGACAACACACACACACACACACACTGACAACACACACACATACACACCGACAACACACACACACACACACCGACAACACACACACACACACCGACAACACACACACACACACCGACAACACACACACACACACACCGACAACACACACACACACAACACACACACACCCACACACACACCGACAACACACACACACACACACCGACAACACACACACACACACACACACCGACAACACACACACACACACACACCGACAACACACACACACACACCGACAACACACACACACACACCGACAACACACACACACACCGACAACACACACACACACACCGACAACACACACACACACACACCGACAACACATAAACACACACACACCGACAACACACACACACACACACCGACAACACACACACATACACACCGACAACACACACACACACACACACCGACAACACACACACACCGACAACACACACACACACACCGACAACACACACACACACACACACCGACAACACACACACACACACACACCGACAACACACACACTCACACACACACACCGACAACACACACACACACAACACACACACACACACCGACAACACACACACACACACACCGACAAAACACACACGCACACACCGACAACACACACACACACACACCGACAACACACACACACACACACACACCGACAACACACACACACACCGACAACACACACACACACAACACACACACACACACCGACAACACACACACACACACACACACACCAACAACACACACACACACACCGACAACACACACACACACACCGACAACACACCGACAACACACACACACACCGACAACACACACACACACCGACAACACACACACACACACACCGACAACACACACACACACACACACCGACAACACACACACACACACCGACAACACACACACACACACACCGACAACACACACACACACACACCGACAACACACACACACACACCGACAACACACACACACACACACCGACAACACATAAACACACACACACCGACAACACACACACACACACACTGACAACACACACACATACACACCGACAACACACACACACACACCGACAACACACACACACACACACCGACAACACACACACACACACTGACAACACACACACACACACACACACACACACACACACACACACACACCGACAACACACACACACACACCGACAACACACACACACACAACACACACACACACACACCGACAACACACACACACACACACCGACCACACACACACACAAACACACCGACAACACACACACACACACACACACACACCAACAACACACACACACACACCGACAACACACACACAAACACCGACAACACACACACACACACACCGACAAAACACACACGCACACACCGACAACACACACACACACCGACAACACACCCACAACACACACACACACCGACAACACACACACACCGACAACACACACACACACACACACCGACAAGACACACACACACACACCGACAACACACACACACACACACACACACACACCGACAACACACACACACACAACACACACACACACACACCGACAACACAAACACACACACACACACAACGACAACACACACACACACACACACACCGACAACACACACACACACACACACCGACAACACACACACACACACCGACAACACACACACACACAACACACACACACCGACAACACACACACACACACACCGACCACACACACACACAAACACACCGAGAACACACACACACCGACAACACACACACACACACCGACAACACACACACACACAACACACACACACACACACCGACAACACACACACACACACACCGACAACACACACACACACAACACACACACACACACACCGACAACACAAACACACACACACACACAACGACAACACACACACACACACACACACCGACAACACACACACACACACACACCGACAACACACACACACACACCGACAACACACACACACACAACACACACACACCGACAACACACACACACACACACCGACCACACACACACACAAACACACCGAGAACACACACACACCGACAACACACACACACACACCGACAACACACACACACACAACACACACACACACACACCGACAACACACACACACACACACCGACCACACACACACACAAACACACCGACAACACACACACACACACACACACACACCGACAACACACACACACACACCGACAACACACACACACACACCGACAACACACACACACACACACCGACAAAACACACACGCACACACCGACAACACACACACACACACACACCGACAACACACCCACAACACACACACACACCGACAACACACACACACCGACAACACACACACACACACACCGACAACACACACACACACACACCGACAACACACACACACACACACACACACACCGACAACACACACACACACACCGATAACACACACACACCGACAACACACACACACACACACCGACAACACACACACACACCGACAACACACACACACACACCGACAACACACACACACACACACACCGACAACACACACACACACCCACACACACACCGACAACACACACACACACACACACCGACAACACACACACACACACACACACCGACAACACACACACACACACACACCGACAACACACACACACACACACACCGACAACACACACACACACACCGACAACACACACACACACCGACAACACACACACACACACCGACAACACACACACACACACACCGACAACACATAAACACACACACACCGACAACACACACACACACACACTGACAACACACACACATACACACCGACAACACACACACACACACCGACAACACACACACACCGACAACACACACACACACACCGACAACACACACACACACACACACCGACAACACACACACACACCGACAACACACACACTCACACACACACACCGACAACACACACACACACAACACACACACACACACCGACAACACACACACACACACACCGACAAAACACACACGCACACACCGACAACACACACACACACACACCGACAACACACACACACACACACACACCGACAACACACACACACACCGACAACACACACACACACAACACACACACACACACCGACAACACACACACACACACACCAACAACACACACACACACCGACAACACACACACACACACACCGACAACACATAAACACACACACACCGACAACACACACACACACACACACTGACAACACACACACATACACACCGACAACACACACACACACACACACCGACAACACACACACACCGACAACACACACACACACACCGACAACACACACACACACACCGACAACACACACACACACACACCGACAACACACACACTCACACACACACACCGACAACACACACACACACAACACACACACACACACCGACAACACACACACACACACACCGACAAAACACACACGCACACACCGACAACACACACACACACACACCGACAACACACACACACACACACACACCGACAACACACACACACACCGACAACACACACACACACAACACACACACACACACCGACAACACACACACACACACACCAACAACACACACACACCGACAACACACACACACACACCGACAACACACCGACAACACACACACACACCGACAACACACACACACACCGACAACACACACACACACACACCGACAACACACACACACACACACCGACAACACACACACACACACACACAACACACACACACACACCGACACACACACACACACACGACACACACACACACCGACAACACACACACACACACACCGACAACACATAAACACACACACACCGACAACACACACACACACACACTGACAACACACACACATACACACCGACAACACACACACACACACCGACAACACACACACACACACACCGACAACACACACACACACACTGACAACACACACACACACACACACACACCGACAACACACACACACACCAACAACACACACACACACACACCGACAACACACACACACACACACCGACAACACACACACACACACACCGACAACACACACACACACCGACAACACACACACACACAACACACACACACACACACACACCGACAACACAAACACACACACACACACACACCGACAACACACACACACACACACACACCGACAACACACACACACACACACACACCGACAACAAACACACACACCGACAACACACACACACACAACACACACACACCGACAACACACACACACACACACCGACCACACACACACACAAACACACCGACAACACACACACACACACACCGACAACACACACACACACACACCGACAACACACACACACACACACCGACAACACACACACACACACCGACAACACACACACACACACACACACACACACACACACCGACAACACACACACACCGACAACACACACACACACACACACCAGCAACACACACACACATACCGACAACACACACACACACACACCGACAACACACACACACACACACCGACAACACACACACACACACACCGACAACACATACACACACACACACCGACAACACACACACACACACCGACAACACACACACACACACACACACCGACAACACACACACACACACCGACAACACACACACACAGCGACAACACACACACACAAACACACCGACAACACACACACACACACCAACAACACACACACACACACCGACAACACACACACACACACCGACAACACACACACACACACACACACACACACACCGACAACACACACACACACACCGACAACACACACACACACACCGACAACACACACACACACACACACCGACAACACACACACACACACCGACAACACACACACACACACACACACCGACAACACACACACACACCGACAACACACACACACACAACACACACACACACACCGACAAAACAAACACGCACACACCGACAACACACACACACACACACACCGACAACACACCCACAACACACACACACACCGACAACACACACACACCGACAACACACACACACACACACACCGACAACACACACACACACACACCGACAACACACACACACACACACACACACACACACACACCGACAACACACACACACACACACACCGATAACACACACACACCGACAACACACACACACACACACCGACAACACACACACACACACCGACAACACACACACACACACCGACAACACACACACACACACACCGACAACACACACACACACAACACACACACACCCACACACACACCGACAACACACACACACACACACACCGACAACACACACACACACACACACACCGACAACACACACACACACACACACCGACAACACACACACACACAGACACCGACAACACACACACACACACCGACAACACACACACACACCGACAACACACACACACACACCGACAACACACACACACACCGACAACACATAAACACACACACACCGACAACACACACACACTGACAACACACACACATACACACCGACAACACACACACACACACACACCGACAACACACACACACCGACAACACACACACACACACACACCGACAACACACACACACACACACACCGACAACACACACACTCACACACACACACCGACAACACACACACACACACACCGACAAAACACACACGCACACACCGACAACACACACACAACACTCACACACACACACCGACAACACACACACACCGACAACACACACACACACACCGACAACACACACACACACACCGACAACACACACACACACACACAAACCGACAACACACACACACACACACCGACAACACACACACACACCGACAACACACACACACACACATACCGACAACACATAAACATACACACACCGACAACACACACACACACACACTGACAACACACACACATACACACCGACAACACACACACACACACCGACAACACACACACACACACCGACAACACACACACACACACACACCACACACACCGACAACACACACACACACCGACAACACACACACACACACACCGACAACACACACACACACACACCGACAACACACACACACACCGACAACACACACACACACAACACACACACACACACACCGACAACACAAACACACACACACACACAACGACAACACACACACACACACACACACCGACAACACACACACACACACACCGACAACACACACACACACACCGACAACACACACACACACAACACACACACACCGACAACACACACACACACACACACCGACCACACACACACACAAACACACCGAGAACACACACACACACACCGACAACACACACACACACACCGACAACACACACACACAACACACACACACACACCGACAACACACACACACACACACCGACCACACACACACACAAACACACCGACAACACACACACACACACCGACAACACACACACACACACCGACAACACACACACACACACACACCGACAACACACACACACACACACCGACAACACACACACACTGACAACACACCCACACACACCGACAACACACACACACACACACACCGCCAACACACACACACACACACACACCGACAACACACACACACACACACCGACAACACACACACACACATACTGACAACACACACACACACACACACACTGACAACACACACACACACACCGACAACACACACACACACACCGACAACACACACACACACACACACCGACAACACACACACACCGACAACCGACACACACACACACCGACAACACACACACACACACCGACAACACACACACAAACAACACCGACAACACACACACACACACCGACACCACACACACACACACACACACACACACCGACAACACACACACACACACCGACAACACACACACACACCGACAACACACACACACACACACACACACACCGACAACACACACACACACAAACACCAGCAACACACACACACACACACCGACAACACACACACACACACACCGACAACACACACACACACACACCGACAACACGCACACACACACACACCGACAACACACACACAACGACAACACACACACACACACACCGACAACACACACACACACACACACCGACAACACACACACACACACCGACAACACATAAACACACACACACCGACAACACACACACACACACACTGACAACACACACACATACACACCGACAACACACACACACACACACACCGACAACACACACACACACACCGACAACACACACACACACACACACACACCGACAACACACACACACACACACACCGACAACACACACACACCGACAACACACACACACACTCACACACACACACCGACAACACACACACACACCGACAACACACACACACACACCGACAACACACACACACACACACAAACCGACAACACACACACACACACACCGACAACACACACACACACACACCGACAACACACACACACACACCGACAACACACACACACACATACCAACAACACATAAACACACACACACCGACAACACACACACACACCGACAACACACACACACCGACAACACACACACACACACACACACACCGACAACACACACACACACCGACAACACACACACACACACACCGACAACACACACACACACACACCGACAACACACACACACACACACCGACAACACACACACACACCGACAACACACACACACACTCATACACACACACCGACAACACACACACACACCGACAACACACACACACACACAGACAACACACACACACACCGACAACACACACACACACACCGACAACACACACACACACACACAAACCGACAACACACACACCGACAACACACACACACACCGACAACACACACACACACACACCGACAACACACACACACACACACACCGACAACACACACACACACACACACCGACAACACACACACACACACACCGATCACACACACACACACACACAACACACACACACACACACACACACACACACACCGACAACACACACACACACACCGACAACACACACACACACACACCGACAACACATAAACACACACACACCGACAACACACACACACACACACTGACAACACACACACATACACACCGACAACACACACACACACACACACCGACAACACACACACACACACCGACAACACACACACACACACACACAACGACAACACACACACACCGACAACACACACACACACTCACACACACACACCGACAACACAAACACACACCGACAACACACACACACCGACAACACACACACACACACACAAACCGACACACACACACACACCGACAACACACACACACACACCGACAACACACACACACCGACAACACACACACACACACACACACACACACCGACAACACACACACACACACCGACAACACACACACACACACCGACAACACACACACACACACACCGACAACACACACACACACACACCGACAACACACACACACACCGACAACACACACACACACTCATACACACACACCGACAACACACACACACACCGACAACACACACACACACACACCGACAACACACACACACACACACAAACCGACAACACACACACCGACAACACACACACACACACACACACACACCGACAACACACACACCGACAACACACACACACACACACACACACACCGACAACACACACACACACACACACACCGACAACACACACACACACACACCGACAACACACACACACACACACACACCGACAACACACACACACACACACCGACAACACACACACACACACACACCGACAACACACACACACACACACAGACAACACACACACACACACACACCGACAACACACACACACACACCGACAACACACACACACACACCGACAACACACACACACACAACACACACACACACACCGACAACACACACACACACACCGACAACACACACACACACACACCGACAACACACACACACACCGACAACACACACACACACACACCGACAACACACACACACACAACACACACACACACACCGACAAAACACACACACACACCGACAACACACACACACACAAACACACCGACAACACACACACACACACACACCGACAACACACACACACTGACAACACACCCACACACACCGACAACACACACACACACACACACACACACACACCGCCAACACACACACACACACACACACCGACAACACACACACACACACCGACAACACACACACACACACACCGACAACACACACACACACACACTGACAACACACACACACACACACACACTGACAACACACACACACACACCGACAACACACACACACACACCGACAACACACACACACACACCGACAACACACACACACCGACAACACACACACACACACACACCGACAACACACACACACACACCGACAACACACACACAAACAACACCGACAACACACACACACACACCGACAACACACACACACACACACCGACAACACACACACACACACCGACAACACACACACACACACCGACAACACACACACACACACACACACACCGACAACACACACACACACCGACAACACACACACACACAAACACCAGCAACACACCGACAACACACACACACACCGACAACACACACACACCGACAACACACACACACACACACCGACAACACACACACACACACACACCGACAACACACACACACACACACACCGACAACACATAAACACACACACACCGACAACACACACACACACACACTGACAACACACACACATACACACCGACAACACACACACACACACACACCGACAACACACACACACACACCGACAACACACACACACACACACACACACCGACAACACACACACACACACCGACAACACACACACACCGACAACACACACACACACTCACACACACACACCGACAACACACACACACACCGACAACACACACACACACACACCGACAACACACACACACACACACAAACCGACAACACACACACACACACACCGACAACACACACACACACCGACAACACACACACACACACCGACAACACACACACACACACACCGACAACACATAAACACACACACACCGACAACACACACACACACACACCGACAACACACACACACCGACAACACACACACACACACACACACACCGACAACACACACACACACCGACAACACACACACACACACACCGACAACACACACACACACCGACAACACACACACACACACACCGACAACACACACACACACCGACAACACACACACACACTCATACACACACACCGACAACACACACACACACACCGACAACACACACACACACACAGACAACACACACACACACCGACAACACACACACACACACCGACAACACACACACACACACACAAACCGACAACACACACACCGACAACACACACACACACACACACACACCGACAACACACACACACACACACACACCGACAACACACACACACACACAACGACAACACACACACACACACACACACACCGACAACACACACACACACACACACACACCGACAACACACACACACACCGACAACACACACACACACACACCGACAACACACACACACACACACCGACAACACACACACACACACACCGACAACACACACACACACTCATACACACACACCGACAACACACACACACACCGACAACACACACACACACACAGACAACACACACACACACCGACAACACACAAACACACACCCCGACAACACACACACACACACACAAACCGACAACACACACACCGACAACACACACACACACACACACACACACCGACAACACACACACACACACACCGACAACACACACACACACACACCGACAACACACACACACACACACACCGACAACACACACACACACACAGACAACACACACACACACACACACCGACAACACACACACACACACACCGACAACACACACACACACACACCGACAACACACACACACACAACACACACACACACACCGACAACACACACACACACACCGACAACACACACACACACACACCGACAACACACACACACACACACCGACAACACACACACACACACACCGACAACACACACACACACAACACACACACACACACCGACAAAACACACACACACACCGACAACACACACACACACAAACACACCGACAAAACACACACACACACACACCGACAACACACACACACTGACAACACACCCACACACACCGACAACACACACACACACACACACCGCCAACACACACACACACACACACACCGACAACACACACACACACACACACCGACAACACACACACACACACACTGACAACACACACACACACACCGACAACACACACACACACACCGACAACACACACACACACACACACACCGACAACACACACACACCGACAACCGACACACACACACACCGACAACACACACACACACACCGACAACACACACACACACACACCGACAACACACACACAAACAACACCGACAACACACACACACACACCGACAACACACACACACACACACACACACACACACCGACAACACACACACACACACCGACAACACACACACACACCGACAACACACACACACACACACACACACACCGACAACACACACACACACAAACACCAGCAACACACACACACACACACCGACAACACACACACACACACACCGACAACACACACACACACACACCGACAACACGCACACACACACACACCGACAACACACACACAACGACAACACACACACACACACACCGACAACACACACACACAACACACACACACACAACACACACACACACACCGACAACACACACACACACACCGACAACACACACACACCGACAACACACACACACACACACACACACACCGACAACACACACACACACACCGACAACACACACACACACACACACACACACCGACAACACACACACACACACACCGACAACACACTCCCTCCTGAATCCCCCCCCCCCCACCCCCCTCCCTCTCTGCGGATGACTTCGTCAACCATTTTTAAAAGAAGGTTGACGACATCCGATCCTCGTTTGCTAAGTCAAACGACACCGCTGGTCCTGCTCACACTGCCCTACCCTGTTCTTTTACCTCTTTCTCCCCTCTCTCACCAGATGAAATCTCGCGTCTTGTGACGGCGGCCGGCCGCCCAACAACCTGCCCGCTTGACCCTATCCTCTCTTCTCCAGACCATTTCCGGAGACCTTCTCCCTTACCTCACCTCGCTCATCAACTCATCCTTGACCGCTGGCTACGTCCCTTCCGTCTTCAAGAGAGCGAGAGTTGCACCCCTTCTGAAAAAACCTACACTTGATCCCTTCGATGTCAACAACTACAGACCAGTATCTTTTCTTTCTTTTCTCTCCAAAACTCTTGAACGTGCCATCCTTGCCCAGCTCTCCTGCTATCTCTCTCAGAATGACCTTCTTGATCCAAATCAGTCAGGTTTCAAGACTGGTCATTCAACTGAGACTGCTCTTCTCTGTGTCACGGAGGCTCTCCGCACTGCTAAAGCTAACTCTCTCTCCTCTGCTCTCATCCTTCTAGACCTATCTGCTGCCTTTGATACTGTGAACCATCAGATCCTCCTCTCCACCCTCTCCGAGTTGGGCATCTCCGGCGCGGCCCACGCTTGGATTGCGTCCTACCTGACAGGTCGCTCCTACCAGGAGTGACAGTACAGGAGCCGATGTGGTGAGAGATTCATTCAACCAGTGTTGTTAAATATGAACATAAAAGCAATATTGTGCATTGTGCATTTAGTTGGTTTTATTGTTTTATTCTGTTAACCTGTTAGGGCTAGGGGGCAGTATTGACACGGCTGGATAAAAAACATACCCGATTTAACCTGGTTACCACTCCTACCCAGTAACTAGAATATGCATATACTTATTACATATGGATAGAAAACACCCTAAATTTTCTAAAACTGTTTGAATGGTGTCTGTGAGTATAACAGAACTCAAATGGCAGGTCAAAACCTGAGAGATTCCTTTACAGGAAGTGGCCTGTCTGACCATTTCTTGAACTTCTTTTCCATCTCTATCATTTACTAAGGATCTCTGCTCTAACGTGACACTTCCCACGTCTTCCATAGGCTCTCAGAGCCCGGGAAAAAACAGAATGTCGTCATTCCAGCCCCAGGCTGAAACACATTATCGCCTTTCTCAAGTGGCCGATCAAGGGACACTGGGCTTATGCGCGTGACCCCGACCGCCCCCGCCTTTGGGATTTTTTCCTCTGTTTGCCGAAAAGGAGATTCCCTGTCGGAATATTATCGCTTTTCTACGAGAAAAATGTCGTAAAAATTGATTTTAAACAGCGGTTGACATGCTTCGAAGTACGGTAATGGAATATTTAGAATTTTATTGTCACGAATTGCGCCATGCGCGCGACACTTCTTTACTATTTCGGATAGTGTCTGGAACGCACGAACAAAACGCCGCTATTCGGATATAACGATGGATTATTTTGGACCAAACCAACATTTGTTATTGAAGTAGCAGTCCTGGGTGTGCATTCTGACGAAGACAACAAAAGGTAATCAAACTTTTATAATAGTAAATATGATTATGGTGAGTGCTAAACTTGCCAGGTGTCTAAATAGCGAGCCCATGATGCCTGGGCTATGTACTTAGAATATTGCAAAATGTGCTTTCACCAAAAAGCTATTTTAAAATCGGACATATCGAGTGCATAGAGGAGGTCTGTATCTATAATTCTTAAAATAATTGTTATGCTTTTTGTGAACGTTTATCGTGAGTAATTTAGTAAAATGTTAGCGAATTCCCCGGAAGTTTGCGGGGGGTATGCTAGTTCTGAACGTCACATGCTAATGTAAAAAGCTGTTTTTTGATATAAATATGAACTTGATTGAACAAAACATGCATGTATTGTATAACATAATGTCCTAGGGTTGTCATCTGATGAAGATCATCAAAGGTGAGTGCTGCATTTAGCTGTCTTCTGGGTTTTGGTGACATTATATGCTGGCTTGAAAAATGGGTGTCTGATTATTTCTGGCTCGGTACTCTGCTGACATAATCTAATGTTTTGCTTTCGTTGTAAAGCCTTTTTGAAATCGGACAGTGTGGTTAGATTAACGAGAGTCTTGTCTTTAAATGGCTGTAAAATAGTCATATGTTTGAGAAATTGAAGTAATAGGATTTGCAGATAAGCTCCATTGTCTATTGAAACGGTGTCAAATGATAGCTCTAGTCACACTGGAACAGACCATGTGTGCTACATTACTGAGAATGTCCTATTTAACTTCTTGGGGCTATGTGGGACGCTAGCGTGCCACCCGTGGTGCACCCTATCAACAGCAGGTGCATTTCAAGAGCGGCAAATTTGAAACCAAATAAATGTCAAAATTCAGGAAATCGTTCAGGAAATCGTTTACCTCCAATAACCGGCATTCAAGTCAGCACCACAAATTAAATAATTAAAATTAGAAAACATTTGGTAAAATATTATATTGTCATTTAACCTCTCTAGGCTAGGCGGGACGAATTCGTCCCACCTACGTAACAGCCACTGCTATCCTGTGGCGCGATTTTCAAAACCTTAAAAATCCTATTACTTCAATTTCTCAAACATATGACTATTTTACAGACCATTTAAAGACAAGACTCTCGTTAATCTAACCACACTGTCCGATTTCAAAAAGGCTTTACAACGAAAGCAAAACATTAGATTATGTCAGCAGAGTACCAAGCCAGAAATAATCAGACACCCATTTTTCAAGCCAGCATATAATGTCACCAAAACCCAGAAGACAGCTAAATGCAGCACTCACCTTTGATGATCTTCATCAGATGACAACCCTAGGACATTATGTTATACAATACATGCATGTTTTGTTCAATCAAGTTCATATTTATATCAAAAAACAGCTTTTTACATTAGCATGTGACGTTCAGAACTAGCATACCCCCCGCAAACTTCCGGGGAATTCGCTAACATTTTACTAAATTACTCACGATAAACGTTCACAAAAAGCATAACAATTATTTTAAGAATTATAGATACAGACCTCCTCTATGCACTCGATATGTCCGATTTTAAAATAGCTTTTTGGTGAAAGCACATTTTGCAATATTCTAAGTACATAGCCCAGGCATCACGGGCTCGCTATTTAGACACCCGGCAAGTTTAGCACTCACCATAATCATATTTACTATTATAAAAGTTTGATTACCTTTTGTTGTCTTCGTCAGAATGCACACCCAGGACTGCTACTTCAATAACAAATGTTGGTTTGGTCCAAAATAATCCATCGTTATATCCGAATAGCGGCGTTTTGTTCGTGCGTTCCAGACACTATCCGAAATAGTAAAGAAGTGTCGCGCGCATGGCGCAATTCGTGACAATAAAATTCTAAATATTCCATTACCGTACTTCGAAGCATGTCAACCGCTGTTTAAAATCAATTTTTACGACATTTTTCTCGTAGAAAAGCGATAATATTCCGACAGGGAATCTCCTTTTCGGCAAACAGAGGAAAAAATCCCAAAGGCGGGGGCGGTCGGGGTCACGCGCATAAGCCCAGTGTCCCTTGATTGGCCACTTGAGAAAGGCGATAATGTGTTTCAGCCTGGGGCTGGAATGACGACATTCTGTTTTTTCCCGGGCTCTGAGCGCCTATGGACGACGTGGGAAGTGTCACGTTAGAGCAGAGATCCTTAGTAAATGATAGAGATGGAAAAGAAGTTCAACAAATGGTCAGACAGGCCACTTCCTGTAAAGGAATCTCTCAGGTTTTGACCTGCCATTTGAGTTCTGTTATACTCACAGACACCATTCAAACAGTTTTAGAAAATTTAGGGTGTTTTCTATCCATATGTAATAAGTATATGCATATTCTAGTTACTGGGTAGGAGTGGTAACCAGATTAAATCGGGTATGTTTTTTATCCAGCCGTGTCAATACTGCCCCCTAGCCCTAACAGGTTAACTGCCTCCTACACCAACTCAGAAGCTAGGATATGCATATTATTACCAGATTTGGATAGAAAACACTCTGAATTTTCTAAAACTGTTTGAATGGTGTCTGTAAGTATAACAAAACTCATATGGCAGGCAAAAACCTGAGGAAAAAATAATAATTTTGTGGCTGTACAATTTTTTTTTTGTCATTGTTATTAGATACCACAGTGAGAAAGGATTCATTTCGCACTTCCTACGGCTTCCACTAGATGTCAACGATCTTTATAAAGTTGTTTGAAGCGTCTATGATGAACAAAGACCGGATGACAAGGAAGAGAAGTTGACCTCCCTGGGATGTCGTCACTTCATTATTGGCTGCACCTGCGCAATCATGTGATGCCATACATTTTTCAAATACGTTTTTCAAAACACAGGAGAGGTCGGGTTGAAACATTACTGATGTTTCACGTTAAAAATGGCTCTAAAGATTGATGCTAAACAACGTTTGACATGTTTGAACGAACGTAAATAGATTATTTTTTTTACTTTTCGCCGTGACTCCCCCCCCCCCGCGCTACTTTTTAGTAGCCTACCGAAGCGCTAACAACTTGGAGTTATTTGGACATCAATTATGAACTTTGTTGAAAGAAACCACATTTGTTGTGAACATGGGATTCCTGGAAGTGCCAATGGATGAAGATAATCAAAGGTAAGGGAATATTGACAATAGTAATTTTGATATTACATGGTTACAAGATGGTGCTAACCTGTATAGCCTAGCCTATTGTTCTTAGCACAGCACCCGGTTTATTGCAAATTGTGATTTCCCAGTAAAGTTATTTTGAAATCTGGCAATGCAGTAGCATTTACGAAATGTTAAACTATGAATATTAGAATGACAATATTATAATTTACCAATGTTATCGAATAGTAATTTTGTAATTTGTAACGTTGTTCACCGGAAGCATTTGAGAGAGAAAAAAAATCTGAAGTTCACCGCTACTGTAAAATGCTGTTTTTGGATATAAATATGAACTTGATGGAACAAAAAATGCATGTTATGTATAACATAATGTCTTAGGAGTGTCATCTGAGGAAGATTGTCAAAGGTTAGTGCATAATTCTAGCTGGTTATCCGCTTTTGGTGACGCCTGTCTTTGAATTGACAAAACATTACACACAGCTAGTTTCAATGTACTCTCCTAACATAACCTAACTTTATGCTTTCGCAGTAAAGCCTCTTTGAAATCGGACAATGTGGTTGGATTTAGGAGATGTTTATCTTTCAAATTGTGAGAAATAGTTGATTGTTTGAGAAATTGAAATTATTAGATTCTTGCAGTTTTGAATTTCCCGCCATGGTCTCTTGACAATGAATCCCTATACCGGGATAAGATCCCCATTACCTAGCTAGCAAGCTATATGTCTTAATAAAGCTAAAGTGTACTGATAACTAGCTAGCTAACGTTAGCTGACGTTATTATTCGTTTCCCAGAGCCGTGTGCTGTTCAATTTAGAGCCTAATGTTAGCTCGCTAACATTGAAAATGGTTAGTTAGCTCCCAGCACTGTGGCATTGTTGCCACTGTTTATTGTTTAACTAGCTAACTTTGGCTGGCTGGCTCGTTAACTAACGTGACATGTACAACACATGTTGAATATGACCGGTGTCAGTAAACGTCTCCAAAAAAGCCTAATGAAATTGTTAGGGTTTGACCAACTATTTGAGTGCATATCCTATATAATATAACAATTTGTTTGCATAACCTATATAATATAACACAGATGCTATAATAATGAGTATATAAACTATAGATAATTGAGTACAGCTATATGTTAACCTCTCCCCAAACCCCACGCCTAACCTTAACCTTTACCATTACCCTAACCAGGGTTCTAAGCCTAATCTCACCCCTGACCTTAACATCTCTCTAAACCCCACGCCTAACCTTAACCTCTATGGGACCGGCGGGACGAATTCGTCCCACCTACGTAACAGCCACTGCCATCCTGTGGCGCGATTTTCAAAATCTTCAAAATCATATTACTTCAATTTCTCAAACATATGACTATTTTACAGCCATTTAAAGATAAGACTCTCGTTAATCTAACCACACTGTCCGATTTCAAAAAGGCTTTACAACGAAAGCAAAACATTAGATTATGTCAGCAGAGTACCAAGCCAGAAATAATCAGACACCCATTTTTCAAGCCAGCATATAATGTCACCAAAACCCAGAAGACAGCTAAATGCAGCACTCACCTTTGATGATCTTCATCAGATGACAACCCTAGGACATTATGTTATACAATACATGCATGTTTTGTTCAATCAAGTTCATATTTATATCAAAAACCAGCTTTTTACATTAGCATGTGACGTTCAGAACTAGCATACCCCCCGCAAACTTCCGGGGAATTCGCTAACATTTTACTAAATTACTCACGATAAACGTTCACAAAAAGCATAACAATTATTTTAAGAATTATAGATACAGACCTCCTCTATGCACTCGATATGTCCGATTTTAAAATAGCTTTTTGGTGAAAGCACATTTTGCAATATTCTAAGTACATAGCCCAGGCATCACGGGCTCGCTATTTAGACACCCGGCAAGTTTAGCACTCACCATAATCATATTTACTATTATAAAAATGTCATTACCTTTTGTTGTCTTCGTCAGAATGCACACCCAGGACGTCTACTTCAATAACAAATGTTGGTTTGGTCCAAAATAATCCATCGTTATATCCGAATAGCGGCGTTTTGTTCGTGCGTTCCAGACACTATCCGAAATAGTAAAGAAGTGTCGCGCGCTTGGCGCAATTCCTGACAATAAAATTCAAAGTATTCCATTGCCGTACGTCGAAGCATGTCAACCGCTGTTTAAAATCAATTTTTACGTCATTTTTCTCGTAGAAAAGCGATAAAATTCCGACAGGGAATCTCCTTTTCGGCAAACAGAGGAAAAAATCCCAAAGGCGGGGGCGGTCGGGGTCACGCGCATAAGCTAGTGTCTCTTGATGGGCCACTTGAGAAAGGCGATAATGTGTTTCAGCCTGGGGCTGGAATGACGACATTCTCTTTTTTCCCGGGCTATGAGAGCCTATGGACGACGTGGGAAGTGTCACGTTAGAGCAGAGATCCTTAGTAAATGATAGAGATGGCAAAGAAGTTCCAGAAATGGTCAGACAGGCCACTTCCTGTAAAGGAATCTCTCAGGTTTTGACCTGCCATTTGAGTTCTGTTATACTCACAGACACCATTCAAACAGTTTCTAAAACTGTTTGAATGGTGTCTGTGAGTATAACAGAACTCATTTGGCAGGCAAAACCCTGAGACATTTTCTGACAGGAAGTGGATACCTGACGTGTTGAATTACCTTTAAGCCTATGCCATTGAAACACACAGGGGTTGATTAATGTTTTGGCACTTCCTATTGCTTCCACTAGATGTCACCAGCCTTTACAAAGTGTTTTGAGTCTTTTACTGTGAGATCTGACCGAACAAGAGCCATGGAACGGCGCGCGAGTTCATGTTGGGTACCCTCGTTCCAATACGTTATAAAAGAGAATGCATTCGTCCACCTTGAATATTATTCATGTTCTGGTTAAAAAAGGCACTAATGATTTATGCTATACAACGTTTGACATGTTTGAACGAACGGAAATATATTTTTTCCCCTCGTTCATGACGAGAAGTCCGGCTGGCTTAGATCATGTGCTAACAAGACGGAGATTTTTGGATATAGATGATGAGCTTTTTTGAACAAAACTACATTCGTTATGCACCTGGGAATCCGGGAAGTGACATCTGATGAAGAGAATCAAAGGTAATGGATTATTACATAGTATTTTCGATTTTATATCTCTCCAACATGGCCGTTTGTCTTTATAGCAAAGCATATTTTTCTAGGCGCAGTGCTCAGATTATTGCAAAGTGTGATTTCCCAGTAAGGTTATTTTTAAATCTGGCAAGTTGATTGCGTTCAAGAGATGTAAATCTATAATTCTTTAAATGACAATATAATATTTTACCAATGTTTTCTAATTTTAATTATTTAATTTGTGGTGCTGACTTGACTGCCGGTTATTGGAGGGAAACGATTTCCTCAACATCAATGCCATAGTAAAACGCTATTTTTGGATATAAATATGAACTTGATAGAACTAAAAATGCATGCATTGTCTAACATAATGTCCTAGGAGTGTCATCTGATGGAGATTGTAAAAGGTTAGTGCATCATTTTAGCTGGTTTTATGGTTTTGGTGACCCTGTCTTTGAATTGACAAAACATTACACACAACTATTGTCAATGTACTCTCCTAACATAATCTAACTTTATGCTTTCGCCGTAAAACCTTTTTGAAATCGGACAACGTGGTTAGATTAAGGAGATGTTTATCTTTCAAAGGGTGTAAGATAGTTGTATGTTTGAAAAATTTGAATTTTGACATTTATTTGGTTTCAAATTTGCCGCTCTTGAAATGCACCTGCTGTTGATAGGGTGCACCACGGGTGGCACGCTAGCGTCCCACATAGCCCCAAGAAGTTAACCTCTCCCCAAACCCCACGCCTAACCTGAACCTCTCCCCAAACCCCACGCCTAACCTTAACCTCTCCCCAAACCCCACGCCTAACCTTAACCTCTCCCCAAACCCCACACCTAACCTTAACCTCTCCCCAAACCCCACGCCTAACCTTAACCTCTCCCCAAACCCCACGCCTAACCTTAATGCTCACCATTACACTAACCAGGGTTCTCATCCTAACTTAACCCCTATCTCCCTCCCTCACCCTAATCCTGACCCCCCTCTGGGGAGTGATCTCCACCAATCACTAAACCGCAACACTTCCTCTGTCTCTTCTCCTTTGTCATCAATACCCAATCAACAGACAATTATCATCCCCCTAGTAACCACATTTTCACATAGAATCAGATCCCTACATCAATCAATCAAACACAACTTCTCTACAGTTCAGCACACTTACATACCACTTAAACCATACAGAGTAATTTCAGCATTCAGAAAAAACAAAAATTTAAAGGACCTCCTCACCACAGCTAGATTCAGTAGTAAGCCACCACAAGACCCCAAATCTCACAATTCCCATTTTCAACAGATAAAGTTCATTACAAACACACACAGCCATACATCAGCACCAGTACAAGAATCTTAGTCACTGAACACACATAACGCCATTTATATCATTACATGCACACTCTGCAATAAACAATACATTGGAGAAACCAAACATACCATAGAAACCAGACTCAAACAACACCTGTATAACATCAAAAGGGCACACTTACAAACGACACTAATAACCCACTTCCAGGATCACCCCATCACTCACCTCACCATATCAGGGTTACAGTCACATATAGGCTGGACCTATGGGCAGCGAAAGAGGGAAGAACGGGAGTGGATCCAGCACCTACAGACAATTACGCCAAATGGCCTGAACGAGAGGTTTTAGAAAATGGGTTTTAACCTCTTGGGGCTAGGTGGGACGCTAGCGTGCCACCCGTGGTGCACTCCATCAACAGCAGGTGCATTTCAAGAGCGGCAAATTTGAATCCAAATAAATGTCAAAATTCAAATTTTTCAAAAATACAACTATGTTACACCATTTGAAAGATAAACATCTCCTTAATCTAACCACGTTTTACGATTTCAAAAAGGTTTTACGGCGAAAGCATAAATTTAGAGTATGTTAGGACAGTACATTTACAAGAGTTGTGTGTAATGTTTTGTCAAGTCAAAGACAGGGTCACCAAAACCATAAAACCAGCTAAAATGATGCACTAACCTTTTACAATCTCCATCAGATGACACTCCTAGGACATTATGTTAGACAATGCATGCATTTTTAGTTCTATCAAGTTCATATTTATATCCAAAAACAGCGTTTTACTATGGCATTGATGTTGAGGAAATCGTTTCCCTCCAATAACCGGCAGTCAAATCAGCGTAACAAATTAAATAATTAAAATTAGAAAACATTGGTAAAATATTATATTGTCATTTAAAGAATTATAGATTTACATCTCTTGAACGCAATCAACTTGCCAGATTTAAAAATAACCTTACTGGGAAATCACACTTTGCAATAATCTGAGCACTGCGCCCAGAAAAATACGCGTTGCGATACAGACTAGACGTCATGTTGGGGAGATCTAAAATCGAAAATACTATGTAAATAATCCATTACCTTTGATTCTCTTCATCAGATGTCACTTCCAGGTATCACAGGTCCATAACGAATGTAGTTTTGTTCAAAAAAGCTCATCATTTATGTCCAAAAATCTCCGTCTCGTTAGCACATGATGTAAGCCAGCCGGACTTCTCGTCATGAACGAGGGGAAAAAATATATTTCCGTTCGTTCAAACATGTCAAACGTTGTATAGCATAAATCATTAGGGCCTTTTTTAACCAGAACATGAATAATATTCAAGGTGGACGAATGCATACTCTTTTATAACGTATTGGAACGAGGGTACCCAACATCAACTCGCGCGCAAGGTGTCTAATGGGCCATCATCGTTCCATGGCTCTTGTTCGGTCAGATCTCCCTCCAGAAGACTCAAAACACTTTGTAAAGGCTGGTGACATCTAGTGGAAGCAATAGGAAGTGCCAAAATATTCCTAAACCCCTGTGTTTTTCAATGGGATAGGTTTAAAGTCAATACAACACATCAGGTATCCACTTCCTGTCAGAAAATGTCTCAGGGTTTTGCCTGCCAAATGAGTTCTGTTATACTCACAGACACCATTCAAACAGTTTTGGAAACTTTAGAGTGTTTTCTATCCATATATAATAAGTATATGCATATTCTAGTTACTGGGTAGGATTAGTAACCAGATTAAATCGGGTACATTTTTTTTATCCAGACGTGCAAATGCTGCCCCCTAGACCCAACAGGTTAACAGACAGGAAAATGGATGCAGAAGATGGTTTTATTTATACTCTATATATTTATGTTTTGTTCGGTTTTAGTTTGGTATCTTCCTTTTTTTTAGGTTTTTCCATTCTTTTAAGGTTAGGAGTAGGATTGAGGTTGAGATTAAGAGAGGTGGATGGTTTGATGTGGTCTGTGAGGGTTGGAAGAATGGGAGAGAGGGCTGCCAATGTGTTGTTTTTAATGGTTCTTAAAAATCGTTTTGAATATCCTCTTCTTCTGAGTGCATTGAATAGTGTATTTATTGCATAATCCAGGTCTTGCTTGCAAGATGATATCCTGTAGAACCATATGATTTGTGATTTTATTATTCCCTTAAATGTATGTTTATGATGGTAATTGTGTTTATGAAGTAAAGCATGTGTGTCTGTTGGTTTGAAGTAGACTCTAGTGTGTAGTGTTTTCTGTGGTTGATTGTTAGGGTTAGGGTTAGGGTTAGGGTTATTTGTTTCATATCAGCTAGCTTGTTTTACGGTGCGCAGGCCTATCTCCTGTTCATCCCTCTCCTTCTGATGATGTTATTATATTTAGGTGTAGTACTTAAAATTGCCTGTAGATGTCCTCCTAAGATCATAAATAGACTAAAATGAGTTCTAAAATGCCTTTTTCTGGGTGACAGTACAGGAGCCGATGTGGTGAGAGATCCTCTTGAGGTCGAATTGTGCTTCTAACCCTAACGTTTCTCTCACTGTCACCCAAAAGCACTCAACATTTTGGGGCAGGCTTCATTTGGGCTTAGTTTTTCTCACGGTCGTTTTGCTCAGAACGAGCGAGCTACGGTCAAGCGGGGCATCTCGTTGAACTCGTCTCAGCCTAGAGATAATGGTAATGCCATTGAAGGCTCTGTGTGTCTTTTAGCACCGCATTCTGTCACTCCATCCTTGCTGTGTGTGTGTGTGTGTGTGTGTGTGTGTGTGTGTGTGTGTGTGTGTGTGTGTGTGTGTGTGTGTGTGTGTGTGTGTGTGTGTGTGTGTTTGTGTGTGAGAGCTTTTCTTTGACATCTGATCGGATAAATGACTGATTTACAGTTCATGAGGGTTACCTAGTCAAACATATGAAGTTTTGGAAAGATGTGACTTTTCTAACCCTTCAAAACAGCTACTCTGACCCCTATTTAAGGCACTTCCGGTTGTCACAGGAAGCGTATACTCGACACACGTTGTCTTTGGGGTAGGCATAAACAGAATCCTGAATATGAAGTCTCTACCTTAAGAATTGACTGAATTACACAGGGTTGAGTTGCGTGATTTTCACATTCTGCAGTTTGTTTATATTACAATAGCTTTAGGGTGATTTTAATAACTTCCAGTTGCTCCAGGAAGCTTAGAATCGACACAGGTAGACCTCACAGTAGCCTGATGGATTGTTATAGAAGACAGGTTCATAAGGCATTCATAACCCACATAGGCTTCAGGTTGAATTTAGGAGAATAGTCAATGTATTCCTATGGGGAGAGAAGTCATTGCAAACTGTTTGATCTAAACACCTTCATTAAACTATGAAAGGTTAATGCCACAGGGTCAAGGTTAGGCTTGCACGGATCGGGAGGACCTCAGGAACGCTCCTGAGGTCGATTTGTGCTTCTAACCCTAACGGTTCTCTCACTGTCAACCAAAAGCACTCAACATTTTGGGGCAGGCTTCATTTGGGCCTAGTTTTTCTCACGGTCGTTGCCCTCAGACCGAGCGAGCTACGGTCAAGCGGGGCATCTCGTTGAACTCGTCTCAGCCTAGAGATAATGGTAATGCCATTGCAGGCTCTGTGTGTCTTTAACCTGTTAGGGCTAGGGGGCAGCATTTGCACGTCTGGATAAAAAAATGTACCCGATTTAATCTGGTTACTAATCCTACCCAGTAACTAGAATATGCATATACTTATTATATATGGATAGAAAACACTCTAAAGTTTCTAAAACTGTTTGAATGGTGTCTGTGAGTATAACAGAACTCATTTGGCAGGCAAAACCCTGAGACATTTTCTGACAGGAAGTGGAAACCTGATGTGTTGTATTACCTTTAAACCTATCCCATTGAAGAACACAGGGGCTGAGGAATATTTTGGCACTTCCTATTGCTTCCACTAGATGTCACCAGCCTTTACAAAGTGTTTTGAGTCTTCTGGAGGGAGATCTGACCGGACAAGAGCCATGGAACGATGATGTCCCATTAGACACCTGGCGCGCGAGTTCATGTTGGGTACCCTCGTTCCAATACGTTATAAAAGAGTATGCATTCGTCCACCTTGAATATTATTCATGTTCTGGTTAAAAAAGGCCCTAATGATTTATGCTATACAACGTTTGACATGTTTGAACGAACGTAAATATATTTTTTCCCCTCGTTCATGACGAGAAGTCCGGCTGGCTTAGATCATGTGCTAACAAGACGGAGATTTTTGGACATAAATGATGAGCTTTTTTGAACAAAACTACATTCGTTATGGACCTGTGATACCTGGAAGTGACATCTGATGAAGAGAATCAAAGGTAATGGATTATTTACATAGTATTTTCGATTTTAGATCTCCCCAACATGACGTCTAGTCTGTATCGCAACGCGTATTTTTCTGGGCGCAGTGCTCAGATTATTGCAAAGTGTGATTTCCCAGTAAGGTTATTTTTAAATCTGGCAAGTTGATTGCGTTCAAGAGATGTAAATCTATAATTCTTTAAATGACAATATAATATTTTACCAATGTTTTCTAATTTTAATTATTTAATTTGTAACGCTGACTTGACTGCCGGTTATTGGAGGGAAACGATTTCCTCAACATCAATGCCATAGTAAAACGCTGTTTTTGGATATAAATATGAACTTGATAGAACTAAAAATGCATGCATTGTCTAACATAATGTCCTAGGAGTGTCATCTGATGGAGATTGTAAAAGGTTAGTGCATCATTTTAGCTGGTTTTATGGTTTTGGTGACCCTGTCTTTGACTTGACAAAACATTACACACAACTCTTGTAAATGTACTGTCCTAACATACTCTAAATTTATGCTTTCGCCGTAAAACCTTTTTGAAATCGTAAAACGTGGTTAGATTAAGGAGATGTTTATCTTTCAAAGGGTGTAAAATAGTTGTATGTTTGAAAAATTTGAATTTTGACATTTATTTGGATTCAAATTTGCCGCTCTTGAAATGCACCTGCTGTTGATGGAGTGCACCACGGGTGGCACGCTAGCGTCCCACCTAGCCCCAAGAGGTTAACTGTGTCTGTGTCTGTGGTTGTATACTATTTTCTATTGGTTTATAATGTTTGGTGTTTGATAGCTGTCTGTTGGCTTCATACATGTATTGATGTTTATCCAATATTACTATTTTGAACCTTTATCTGCTGGTTTGATGATTATGTGTGAGTTATTTTTAAGTTGTTGTATTGCCTGTCTTTCTACGTGTGTGAGTTTATCATCCCTATCCGTGTGAATCTGGTGGTTGTGAAGTGTGTTCTTGTCTATTCTGATTAGTCTCCTGATTCTACCATCTATCTGGGAGGTTTTAGGTTCCCAGGTAGATGGTAAGGTAAATGGTTGGTGGTTGTCGTCTGTGCTATAGTCAAAGTAGTCCAACAGTTTAAGTCTTCTATGATATTTGTGAGTGTCCCTTTGAAGTTCCTCCCAATCAAATTTGTTTGGGCGAGGGATGAATGTCAACCCTCTCTCCAGGAGCTTTACCTGTGCTGCTGTGGGTATGAAGGATTTGGAAAGATTCATGATATTAGATGTTGACTGGTCCGCTGCTCCCCCTGGTGGAGGATCTGCACCGGTTATTCGGGAAGGAAAGAGATTGAAAGAAAGATTATTTCTATCCAGACTGTGGCTTGTGGTTAATGTAAATTGAACTGTAAATTTAACTGTCTGCACCAATGTTGAAAGATGAGGTCTGCTGTGGTGGATGTCCAGTGTATGAGATCTGTTGTTATGTGAAATGTATCTTGTGGAATCTCTAATAGGGTTGGGAAGTTAGTGGTAATGTAAGCATTGATGAGCTTAAGGTTTCTCTTCTGCTGTGAAGTAAGAAGAGGTGAATGGCTGATGACAGGAATGTATATTGTTGCGTTTGGAAATGTTTTCTTTGCCTCCTTGTGCATACCTGACAACTGTTTTAATGATGTTTGGAATGGGTCGTGATCCTTGTTGTTCAAACCCACCGAGATAACAACAGTCGCCGTGTCTGTATGTATGGGGGTTTTCTCCAGTACCTTTGTGAAATGATAGAATGTTGCCCCTGGATAACTGTCGACTTGGATGTTGGGGTTATTGAATGGTGGGATCCGGTTGAGGTTTGAGTCTCCTATGATGAGTTTTGGTGTGTGTCCTTCAATGTTCCAATCTGTCACCTTATAATTCGGCCTAGCTTTGTGATAGAAGGGTTTTTGGGGAGGGTGTGTGGGTTTGGGCTGTGGTTGGAGTTGAAGATGGGGTTGTGGTGGGGATAGGGTTAGGGTTTAGGGGTTAGGGGTTGGGGTTAGGGGGTTAGGGGTTAGGGGTAGGGGTTAGGTTTTGAATATAATTGTGTTTCATATCAGCTAGCTTGTTTTACGGTGCGCAGGCCTATCTGTTGTTCATCCCTCTCCTTCTGATGATGTTATTATATTTAGGTGTAGTACTTAAAATTGCCTGTAGATGTCCTCCTAAGATCATAAATAGACTAAAATGAGTTCTAAAATGCCTTTTTCTGGGTGACAGTACAGGAGCCGATGTGGTGAGAGATTCATTACACCAGTGTTGTTAAATATGAACATAAAAGCAATATTGTGCATTTAGTTGGTTTTATTGTTTTATTCTGTTAACCTCTATGGGCTAGGTGGGACGCTAGCGTGCCACCCGTGGTGCACTCCATCAACAGCAGGTGCATTTCAAGAGCGGCAAATTTGAATCCAAATAAATGTCAAAATTCAAATTTTTCAAAAATACAACTATGTTACACCATTTGAAAGATAAACATCTCCTTAATCTAACCACGTTTTACGATTTCAAAAAGGTTTTACGGCGAAAGCATAAATTTAGAGTATGTTAGGACAGTACATTTACAAGAGTTGTGTGTAATGTTTTGTCAATTCAAAGACAGGGTCACCAAAACCATAAAACCAGCTAAAATGATGCACTAACCTTTTACAATCTCCATCAGATGACACTCCTAGGACATTATGTTAGACAATGCATGCATTTTTAGTTCTATCAAGTTCATATTTATATCCAAAAACAGCGTTTTACTATGGCATTGATGTTGAGGAAATCGTTTCCCTCCAATAACCGGCAGTCAAGTCAGCGTCACAAATTAAATAATTAAAATTAGAAAACATTGGTAAAATATTATATTGTCATTTAAAGAATTATAGATTTACATCTCTTGAACGCAATCAACTTGCCAGATTTAAAAATAACCTTACTGGGAAATCACACTTTGCAATAATCTGAGCACTGCGCCCAGAAAAATACGCGTTGCGATACAGACTAGACGTCATGTTGGGGAGATCTAAAATCGAAAATACTATGTAAATAATCCATTACCTTTGATTCTCTTCATCAGATGTCACTTCCAGGTATCACAGGTCCATAACGAATGTAGTTTTGTTCAAAAAAGCTCATCATTTATGTCCAAAAATCTCCGTCTTGTTAGCACATGATCTAAGCCAGCCGGACTTCTCGTCATGAACGAGGGGAAAAAATATATTTACGTTCGTTCAAACATGTCAAACGTTGTATAGCATAAATCATTAGGGCCTTTTTTATCCAGAACATGAATAATATTCAAGGTGGACGAATGCATACTCTTTTATAACGTATTGGAACGAGGGTACCCAACATGAACTCGCGCGCCAGGTGTCTAATGGGACATCATCGTTCCATGGCTCTTGTTCGGTCAGATCTCCCTCCAGAAGACTCAAAACACTTTGTAAAGGCTGGTGACATCTAGTGGAAGCAATAGGAAGTGCCAAAATATTCCTCAGCCCCTGTGTTTTTCAATGGGATAGGTTTAAAGGTAATACAACACATCAGGTATCCACTTCCTGTCAGAAAATGTCTCAGGGTTTTTCCTGCCAAATGAGTTCTGTTATAAAAAAATTGAATTTTGACATTTATTTGGATTCAAATTTGCCGCTCTTGAAATGCACCTGCTGTTGATGGAGTGCACCACGGGTGGCACGCTAGCGTCCCACCTAGCCCATAGAGGTTAACCTCTTGGGGCTAGGTGGGACGCTAGCGTGCCACCCGTGGTGCACTCCATCAACAGCAGGTGCATTTCAAGAGCGGCAAATTTGAATCCAAATAAATGTCAAAATTCAAATTTTTCAAAAATACAACTATGTTACACCATTTGAAAGATAAACATCTCCTTAATCTAACCACGTTTTACGATTTCAAAAAGGTTTTACGGCGAAAGCATAAATTTAGAGTATGTTAGGACAGTACATTTACAAGAGTTGTGTGTAATGTTTTGTCAAGTCAAAGACAGGGTCACCAAAACCATAAAACCAGCTAAAATGATACACTAACCTTTTACAATCTCCATCAGATGACACTCCTAGGACATTATGTTAGACAATGCATGCATTTTTAGTTCTATCAAGTTCATATTTATATACAAAAACAGCGTTTTACTATGGCATTGATGTTGAGGAAATCGTTTCCCTCCAATAACCGGCAGTCAAGTCAGCGTCACAAATTAAATAATTAAAATTAGAAAACATTGGTAAAATATTATATTGTCATTTAAAGAATTATAGATTTACATCTTTTGAACGCAATCAACTTGCCAGATTTAAAAATAACCTTACTGGGAAATCACACTTTGCAATAATCTGAGCACTGTGCCCAGAAAAATACGCGTTGCGATACAGACTAGACGTCATGTTGGGGAGATCTAAAATCGAAAATACTATGTAAATAATCCATTACCTTTGATTCTCTTCATCAGATGTCACTTCCAGGTATCACAGGTCCATAACGAATGTAGTTTTGTTCAAAAAAGCTCATCATTTATGTCCAAAAATCTCCGTCTCGTTAGCACATGATGTAAGCCAGCCGGACTTCTCGTCATGAACGAGGGGAAAAAATATATTTCCGTTCGTTCAAACATGTCAAACGTTGTATAGCATAAATCATTAGGGCCTTTTTTAACCAGAACATGAATAATATTCAAGGTGGACGAATGCATAGCCTTTTATAACGTATTGGAACGAGGGTACCCAACATGAAGTAGCGCGCCAGGTGTCTAATGGGACATCACCGTTCCATGGCTCTTGTTCGGTCAGATCTCCCTCCAGAAGACTCAAAACACTTTGTAAAGGCTGGTGACATCTAGTGGAAGCAATAGGAAGTGCCAAAATATTCCTAAACCCCTGTGTTTTTCAATGGGATAGGTTTAAACTCAATACAACACATCAGGTATCCACTTCCTGTCAGAAAATGTCTCAGGGTTTTGCCTGCCAAATGAGTTCTGTTATACTCACAGACACCATTCAAACAGTTTTGGAAACTTTAGAGTGTTTTCTATCCATATATAATAAGTATATGCATATTCTAGTTACTGGGTAGGATTAGTAACCAGATTAAATCGGGTACATTTTTTTTATCCAGACGTGCAAATGCTGCCCCCTAGACCCAACAGGTTAAGGTTAGGCGTGGGGTTTGGGGAGAGGTTAAGGTTAGGCGTGGGGTTTGGGGAGAGGTTAAGGTTAGGCGTGGGGTTTGGGGAGATGTTAACCTGTTGGGGCTCGGGGGCAGTATTGAGACATTTTGAAAAAAATATGTGCCCATTTTTAACTGCCTCCTACACCAACTCAGAAGCTAGGATATGCATATTATTAACACATTCGGATAGAAAACACTCTGAATTTTCTAAAACAGTTTGAATGGTGTCTGTAAGTATAACAAAACTCATATTGCAGGCAAAAACCTGTGAAAAATAGATCCAAAAAAAATTGGATTTTGTGACTGTACTATTTAGTGTCATTGTTTTATAGATACCATAGTGAGAAAGGATTCATTTCGCAACACCTACGGCTTCCACTAGATGTCAACGATCTTTATAAAGTTGTTTGAAGCGTCTATGATAAACAGAGAGCAAATTAGAATCCAAGGAAGTTGACATGTCATCACTTCATTTTTTTGCGCCTGCGCATAAATCTGAGAGACGTGAGTTTGTCATCATTTTTTATCTAGACATAGGATAGGTTGTGTGAAAATATTACTGATGTTTAACGTTAAAAATGGACCAAAAGATTAATGCTAAACAACATTTGACATGTTTGAACGAACATAAATAGATTATTTACTAGTTTCTTTTAGCTTTTCGGCGTGATTTTACCAGCCCCACACCACATTTTGTGGGAGCATAATGAACGCTAAGTACTTGGTGTTATTTGGACATAAATTATGAACTTTGTCAAAAGAAACCACATTTGTTCCGGACCTGGAATGCCTTCCGGACCTGGGATCCTGCCTTCTGATGGAGATAATCAAAGGTAAGGGGGTATTTACAATGTTATTATCGATTTTAGATGATGCTAACTGTATAGCATAGCCTGTTGTTCTTAGCATAGCACCCCGTTTATTGCAAAATGTGATTTCCCAGTAAAGTTATTTTGAGATCTGGCCATTCGGTAGCAATTACGAGATGATAATATATTATTCTTTGAATGACAATATTATAATTTACCAATGTTTTCGAATAGTAATTTTGTTATGTTCACCGGAAGCATTTCAGAGAAGAAAAAAATCTGAATTTCACGCTACTGTAAAATGCTGTTTTTGGATATAAATATGAACTTGATGGAACAAAAAATGCATGTATTGTATAACATAATGTCCTAGGAGTGTCATCTGATGGAGATTGACAAAAGTTAGTGCATAATTCAAGCTGGTTTCTGCTTTTGGTGATGCCTGACCTTGAATTGAAAATGGATGTTTGTACTTTTGTGGCTATGTACTGTCCTAACATAATCTAACTTTATGCTTTTGCCGTAAAGCCTCTTTGAAAATCGAACAATGTGGTTAGATTAAGGAGATGTTTATCATTTAAATTGTGTAAAATAGTTGATTGTTTGAGAAATTGAAATTATTAGATTTTTGATGTTTTGAATTTCCAGCCTTGTTAGCAATCATTTTTACCTTTTTTTTTTTTTTACATTTTAGTCATTTAGCAGACGCTCTTATCCAGAGCGACTTACAGTAGTGAATGCATACATTTCATACAATTTCATACATTTTTTTCTGTGCTGGCCCCCCGTGGGAATCGAACCCACAACCCTGGTGTTGCAAACACCATGCTCTACCAACTGAGCTACAGGCTCGGGGTTCATTGCTAACCTGCAGCCCCAACAGGTTAAGGTTAGGAGTAGGATTGAGGTTGAGATTAAGAGAGGTGGATGGTTTGATGTGGTCTGTGAGGGTTGGATGAATGGGAGAGAGGGCTGCCAATGTGTTGTTTTTAATGGTTCTTAAAAATCGTTTTGAATATCCTCTTCTTCTGAGTGCATTGAATACTGTATTTATTGCATAATCCAGGTCTTGCTTGCAAGATGATATCCTGTAGAACCGTATGATTTGTGATTTTATTATTCCCTTAAATGTATGTTTAGGATGGTAACTGTGTTTATGAAGTAAAGCATGTGTGTCTGTTGGTTTGAAGTAGACTCTAGTGTGTAGTGTTTTCTGTGGTTGATTGTTATTACTGAAAAACACTGTTGTGTCTAAGAAGTTGACTTCTTGCGGATGAATTGTGTATTTAACCTTAATTGATGAATGATGGCTGTTGAGAATGTTCATAAAGTCTGTGAATAATTGGATGTCGTGGGGCCAGGCTCCTATTATGTCGTCTAAAAACCGGTAATAAAAAGTGGGTTGATATGAACACTTGGCCAGTGCCTCTCTCTCCCATTCAGCCATGTATATGTTGGCGTAAGCAGGTGCGAATTTTTTGCCCATAGCTGTTCCCTCCACCTGCAGGTAATAGTGATCGTTAAATAAAAAGTGATTGCTAGTAAGGCTGATTTCTAATAGTTGTAATATTTCTTTGTCCGGTCTGGGTATCTCTTAAAGATTTATGGGGGGGTGTGTGACGACCCTCCCACTCTGTCTGCCGTATTCTCTCTGTTCTTGTTTCCTTGTTAGGATGCCGGTGGGCGGAGTTGGAAGGGTCGTCAGCTAAATGGGAAGCACGTGGGCCCAGCTGTGTCCCAGGATAAAGAGACCTCTTCCACAGTTATTGAGAAGACTCTCTCCATGCAGACACTTTGTTGATTTTGGTTGTGTAGTTTTGTGGCTTTTTGGTTATTTCCTTTGGCACCTTTCAAGACCCTGCATTATTACATTCAGGTATGCAAAACACTCACTTACACTACTGATTACTGATTACACACACGCCATTGTTAATTATTTAGTTATTTTAGTTAATAAATATATATTTTGATACTCCTTGTCTCCACGTTGTCTCCCTTTTGTTGCGAACTCAGAGCCGGTTCGTAACAAGTGGGGGCTCATCCGGGATCTTGAACTTGTGTTTGGGAGAAAACGTGGCGGTATGTTAACCTCTCTAGGCTAGGCGGGACGAATTCGTCCCACCTACGTAACAGCCACTGCTATCCTGTGGCGCGATTTTCAAAACCTTAAAAATCCTATTACTTCAATTTCTCAAACATATGACTATTTTACAGCCATTTAAAGACAAGACTCTCGTTAATCTAACCACACTGTCCGATTTCAAAAAGGCTTTACAACGAAAGCAAAACATTAGATTATGTCAGCAGAGTACCAAGCCAGAAATAATCAGACACCCATTTTTCAAGCCAGCATATAATGTCACCAAAACCCAGAAGACAGCTAAATGCAGCACTCACCTTTGATGATCTTCATCAGATGACAACCCTAGGACATTATGTTATACAATACATGCATGTTTTGTTCAATCAAGTTCATATTTATATCAAAAACCAGCTTTTTACATTAGCATGTGACGTTCAGAACTAGCATACCCCCCGCAAACTTCCGGGGAATTCGCTAACATTTTACTAAATTACTCACGATAAACGTTCACAAAAAGCATAACAATTATTTTAAGAATTATAGATACAGACCTCCTCTATGCACTCGATATGTCCGATTTTAAAATAGCTTTTTGGTGAAAGCACATTTTGCAATATTCTAAGTACATAGCCCAGGCATCACGGGCTCGCTATTTAGACACCTGGCAAGTTTAGCACTCACCATAATCATATTTACTATTATAAAAGTTTGATTACCTTTTGTTGTCTTCGTCAGAATGCACACCCAGGACTGCTACTTCAATAACAAATGTTGGTTTGGTCCAAAATAATCCATCGTTATATCCGAATAGCGCCGTTTTGTTCGTGCGTTCCAGACACTATCCGAAATAGTAAAGAAGTGTCGCGCGCATGGCGCAATTCGTGACAATAAAATTCTAAATATTCTATTACCGTACTTTGAAGCATGTCAACCGCTGTTTAAAATCAACTTTTACGACATTTTTCTCGTAGAAAAGCGATAATATTCCGACAGGGAATCTCCTTTTCGGCAAACAGAGGAAAAAATCCCAAAGGCGGGGGCGGTCGGGGTCACGCGCATAAGCCCAGTGTCCCTTGATCGGCCACTTGAGAAAGGCGATAATGTGTTTCAGCCTGGGGCTGGAATGACGACATTCTGTTTTTTCCCGGGCTCTGAGAGCCTATGGAAGACGTGGGAAGTGTCACGTTAGAGCAGAGATCCTTAGTAAATGATAGAGATGGAAAAGAAGTTCAAGAAATGGTCAGACAGGCCTCTTCCTGTAAAGGAATCTCTCAGGTTTTGACCTGCCATTTGAGTTCTGTTATACTCACAGACACCATTCAAACAGTTTTAGAAAATTTAGGGTGTTTTCTATCCATATGTAATAAGTATATGCATATTCTAGTTACTGGGTAGGAGTGGTAACCAGATTAATCGGGTATGTTTTTTATCCAGCCGTGTCAATACTGCCCCCTAGCCCTAACAGGTTAACGTTAAATCTAGGCCTACGGCGTTAGCTGCGTCTGTTCCACATCAGTTTACTCCTGACACATTGTCTCAGGCCCAGGGGCATGTGAAAGTCCATATTGACCCAGGCTATTTACCTTTCATTACGGAGGGTTTTGTGTCTATGTTAGGAAGTAAGAACCTAGTGCCAGTGAAGATCCTACGAGACACAGGTGCCTCGGAATCGTTTGTGTTGGAATCTGTGTTACCTTTCTCTGCTGAGACTGATTCTGGGAATAGTGTTCTAATTAGGGGAATAGGTTTGAACAATCTGTCAGTTCCATTGCATAAACTGATATTGGATTGTGGACTGGTGAAAGGTGACGTTGTTGTGGGGGTGCGTCCTTCGTTGCCTATTGAGGGTATCGACGTTATCCTTGGGAATAACTTGGCTGGTGAGCGTGTGTGGCCTGTCGTGTTTCCATCTCTAGTGGTTTCCACTAAACCGTCAATTGTAGGGATTCCTGATGAGAGTGCGCAGAGTTTCCCAGCGGTGTTCTCTGCGGGTGCAGTGACGCGGTCTATGAGCCATGGTGACCCGGTCCCTGCTCCGGTAAATGAGAATACCACAAAGAAGTCTCTCACTGGTTTCCCTGTTATCCCGTTATCTGTATTCCGCTCCGATCTAATCAATGCGCCACGGACTGACCCCACATTAGAAGAGTTGCGTGACCAAATTGTGCCTGTGGAACAGTTGGGAGATGTCGCACATGGTTATTTTCTCCAAGAGGATGTTCTGATGAGAAAGTGGGAGTCTACAGAGGATGGTAAAACTGTTCGTTTGGCTGATACCGTTACTTCCCTTGGTTCTTGTAATACTAGGTCTGTGCATGAGGACGAAAATGTTCGTGGTCCCGATGATTGCATACTGCAGGGTAGATTGAAAAATTCAGAGACACTGGATATTTTGGATAGCCCTTTTACTCAGCTACCTGTTGATGGGCGGAAAGAGCTGGTTGGTCTGATTCGGAAAATTCCAGGTTTGTTTTCTGTGACACCTACACGTTGTGACGGCCCTGAATGTTTCTGAACCGTCTCAGTGCTTCTCCTTCCAATAGGGCGCTTTCCCTTTAATTCTCAATTAATTAGTGCTTCTTCCAATAGGGCGCTTCCCCTTTAATTCCCAATTAAATAGCCAGCATCAGCTGTGCAAAAGAGGAGTTGTGATGGAAACATGAATGAGGATGTGTTCGACCCTCAGTTCTGAAGCGTCGCTCTTCCGTTTGTTGTGCTGCTTTAAAAGTGTGCTTTGTGTAGCCTAATAGAAAATCTACCCAAGGTCGGCTCCACTCTTGCATCTGTGGACTACACCTCTCCGTTGGTTTTCGTGGCCTTTCTCCGCTGGAGATCTGTCGGCGGATTGGCTTCTCTGACTGACCGACGGACTACAACCTTTTTTGTATACGGTATTTCATTTGTTTTGGTGTGATGTATACTGTGATGATTTAGGTAGTTAGTTGTAGTTGAGGATTTATTGAAATGTGTGGTAAAATATTTGTTCTTTTCATTGTATGATTGACACTGGGTTTACGCTACACTGTATGAACGGACAACCATTGCGTGACTAAGGTCACTTGAGTTCCCTGAACTTGTTTACCGGGCTGGACTCTTTTTAGGCCCGAGGTACAGGACATTTCTGGAGGAACCAGAGCTGTTTAAAGCTCATTATTGTTATATTGTTGTGTGTGTGTGTGTGATCATTTAGGTTGTTAATACAACCACGCAAAAGAATACAGTTGTTTTGAAGTTATTTCCATTGTTTTAAGGGTTTATGAAAAGTGTATTTCCATCCTGACTTTTACATGAGTCCTTTGTATTGGTGTAGACTTGACGGACCAGATGGGACTCATTCCCTATCAAACTAAAAGGAGAAACTAATATTTTCTCTGGTAGGCACAACCTACCTGGCACCCCTATAAATTATAACCTCAAGTCAAAACCGTTACAACGTACAAACTTGATAGAGCATAATATTGACATTGGAGATGCTGACCCCATTCGTCAGCGGTTCTATAGAGTCTCTGTAGAGAAACTGCGTTGTCTGGATGCTGAGGTCAGGTACATGCTGGAGAGTAAGATAGCAGAGCCTTCTTTCTCCAGTTGGGCTTCTCCCTGTATCTTGGTCAGTAAACCGGATGGAACGGACCACCGTAAGGTAAACGGAGTCACTAAGCCAGATTAATTTCCTCTTCCTCGGATGGAGGACTGCGTTGATCAAGTCGGCGCAGCTGTTTGTGCAAATTTGACCTGTTATTGTGCTATTGGCAGGTGCCACTGACGAGTTGGGCACATGACATTTTTGCCTTTATTACACCCTCTGGTCTGTACTCGTATTCGGTTATGAGTTTAGTGACTATGAATCGTTGGAGTCACTATGAATCGTTGGAGTCACTATGAATCGTTGGAGTCACTATGAATCGTTGGAGTCACTATGAATCGTTGGAGTGACTATGAATCGTTGGGAAATGACAACCGTTGAGAAGTGACTATGAACCGTTGGAAGATGTTGTTTGCGTTTGTAGCTGATGTGGTCTCTTGTGCGCCCTGTTCCTGAATGTTATGTGACTGACCATTGTTTGGTTTTATCATGTTCTAACTTTCCTGTCTGTTCCCTCCTGGTCTTGTGTTCTCCTTTCCTCTTAAATGTTGCTTCCTGTGCACAAAGGTTGCTGAGGTCTGGGGAGAAGGAGGTTGGCTGGGGCAAGTGGAAGGTGAACATGTAACCTCTCGTCAATTTGGGACGCAGAGGCCTGTGTCAATTTGGGACGCAGAGGCCTGTGTCAATTTGGGACGCAGAGGCCTGTGTCAATTTGGGACGCAGAGGCCTGTGTCAATTTGGGACGCAGAGGCCTGTGTCAATTTGGGACGCAGAGGCCTGTGTCAATTTGGGACGCAGAGGCCTGTGTCAATTTGGGACGCAGAGGCTGGTACGTTGTTCCGGGGCCCTTGTTGGTCCCCGGTTTTATGGGGGGGTGTGTGACGACCCTCCCACTCTGTCTGCCGTATTCTCTCTGTTCTTGTTTCCTTGTTAGGATGCCGGTGGGCGGAGTTGGAAGGGTCGTCAGCTAAATGGGAAGCACCTGGGCCCAGCTGTGTCCCAGGATAAAGAGACCTCTTCCACAGTTATTGAGAGGACTCTCTCCATGCAGACACTTTTTTGATTTTGGTTGTGTAGTTTTGTGGCTTTTTGGTTATTTCCTTTGGCACCTTTCAACACCCTGCATTATTACATTCAGGTATGCAAAACACTCACTTACATTACTGATTACACACACGCCATTGTTAATTATTTAGTTATTTTAGTTAATAAATATATATTTTGATACTCCTTGTCTCCACGTTGTCTCCCTTTTGTTGTGAACTCAGAGCCGGTTCTGTAACGCTCTGGCCATAGAGAGGGGTTTTTGTTCTTTATTTTGGTTAGGCCAGGGTGTTACATTGGGTGGGCGTTCTATGTTCCTTTTTCTATGTTTTGGTATTTCTTTGTTTTGGGCCATGTGTGTGGCTCCCAATCAGGCACAGGTGGTGCTCGTTGCTGCTGATTGGGAGTCACACATAAGGAGCATGTTTTTCCTTTGGGTTTTGTGGGTAATTGTTTCTTGTTTAGTGTGGTTGCACCTGACAGGACTGTTGGCTGTCAGTTTCCTTGTTTTTGTTTTTGTATAGTGTTCTTTCCAATTAAATTGAAGGATGAATACTAACTCTGCTGCATTTTGGTCCTTTCCTGAAGACAGCCCTTACAGGTTCGTAACAAGTGGGGGCTCATCCGGGATCTTGAACTTGTGTTTGGGAGAAAACGTGGCGGTATGTTAAATTGAGGTGCTTTGTTTGTTAGTTTGAGTTTGGTGCTCAGTATTGGTTGCCTTTGTTTGTTTGGTTTGTGTGCTGTGTTGGAGAGAATACATTGGTTAGTTTCCAGGCCCCTGCCTAGCCTGGAAACGCTTGTTCTACTTGCTGTTGGGACGTTGGTCTGAGGTGAGTACAATCAGCTGTGTACCTTGGTGGGAGATTTGGATAGGGTAGTGAAACTTACTACCCGGAGCTATAACCTTTTTCCCCTGATAGGCTTAGTGAGGTGTTTCATTTTGGAATATGTTGGGCATTGTTAATGTTTGTTATTTTTGTGTGGTGTCTGTGGACTGAGCAGTTGTCTCGGGGGCACATCCGTGGCTTGGTGGAATCTACCAGCGTGCTGGGGGGTTACTTCCTTGCCAGCGGGCTACAGTGCATAATTACCCACCGCAAATCTGCATGAAGACTAGGGTTGAGTTATTGTAGATTTTGGGGAAGCTCCATTTCTCATCTCTTTTCTGTGGTGCCCGGTGTGATTTGTATTTTCTCTTGTTGTGGTCTGGTGTGCTCAGTAGAGGGGTTGAGTGAGAATTTTTTTGACTATGGCGTCTAATGTAGACGAGTTCATTCGCTTTCCATCAAAGGAACTGTTAGATGTATGTACTAAAGAACAGCTGTTGAAGGTTGCTGAACACTACAAGGTTGAAATTAGTGATAAATGTAAAAAAAATTCTATTAGGTTAATATTGAAGGCCAATCTGATGGAGAGTGGTATTCTTGAAGATACCACTGGGGCAGCCTCTGCTGAGGACTCGCCGTCTCCCCGATATGTTACAATTACCGCTCCATCGGTTAGTCCTAGTAGTCTTCTTTTTGAACAGCAGAAAGAGCTGCTTCTGTTACAGCTAGAGCACGATCGTGTAAAATATGAGAAGGAATTGGAATTTAAACAGGATATGGAGCGTGCTAAAATCAAGCTGCAACAAGAGCGACTAGAGTTGGTTAGGGAAGGAAAGCTCTCAGGGGAGAGTTTGCTCTGGGAAGGTGACGCAGATTTACTTAGGAGTCGTTCCTCTTTTGGGTGTGCCCCGGACACATTTGACATTGTTGGGAATTTACGGTTGTTGCCTCAGTTTAATGAAAAGGACCCTGAGACATTATTTTCGTTGTTTGAGCGTGTTGCTGACGCTAGGAGTTGGCCTGATTCTGACCGCACTTTAATGTTGCAGTGTGTGCTGACTGGTAAAGCGCAGGAAGCATATTCAGCTCTTAGTGTAGCCGACAGTGTCAGTTATGATAAGGTTAAAAGGGCGGTGTTACAGATTTACGAATTGGTTCCTGAGGCTTACTGCCAACGATTTAGAACTTTAGAAAGGGATGATAGGCAGACTCATGTTGAGTTTGCGCGAAAATTATCTTCACAGTTTAATCGCTGGTGTTCCGCCTCTGCGGTTATGACTTTTCAAGGGCTGTGTGATCTGATTATGCTAGAGCAATTTAAGGACACAATCCCTGATCATATAGCGACGTATATTAACGAACGAAAAGTACAGACTGTCGCTGAAGCTGCGGTTTTGGCGGACGAATATGTTTTGACTCACAAAAGTATTTTTGTAGAACCCCGTACTTGGAGTGAGTGGGGGCGTTCGGAGAGATTTGGGCCTCGCTCACCGAGATACTCTGGTTCACGGGCAGAGTTTTATTCAACTAGGGTTGAGCCTGACTCCCGTGGTAAAACTGACTTTGGTCAAGAGTGTCACTACTGTCAAGGCTCAGGTCATTGGAAAAACGAATGTCCGGTTCTCAGGTCTAGGGGTAAATTCAGTACGTGTGTTAACCTCTATGGGCTAGGTGGGACGCTTGCGTCCCACCTACGTAACAGCCACTGCCAGCCTGTGGCGCGATTTTCAAAACCTTAAAAATCCTATTACTTCAATTTCTCAAACATATGACTATTTTACAGCCATTTAAAGACAAGACTCTCGTTAATCTAACCACACTGTCCGATTTCAAAAAGGCTTTACAACGAAAGCAAAACATTAGATTATGTCAGCAGAGTACCAAGCCAGAAATAATCAGACACCCATTTTTCAAGCCAGCATATAATGTCACCAAAACCCAGAAGACAGCTAAATGCAGCACTCACCTTTGATGATCTTCATCAGATGACAACCCTAGGACATTATGTTATACAATACATGCATGTTTTGTTCAATCAAGTTCATATTTATATCAAAAAACAGCTTTTTACATTAGCATGTGACGTTCAGAACTAGCATACCCCCCGCAAACTTCCGGGGAATTCGCTAACATTTTACTAAATTACTCACGATAAACGTTCACAAAAAGCATAACAATTATTTTAAGAATTATAGATACAGACCTCCTCTATGCACTCGATATGTCCGATTTTAAAATAGCTTTTTGGTGAAAGCACATTTTGCAATATTCTAAGTACATATCACGGGCTCGCTATTTAGACACCCGGCAAGTTTAGCACTCACCATAATCATATTTACTATTATAAAAGTTTGATTACCTTTTGTTGTCTTCGTCAGAATGCACACCCAGGACTGCTACTTCAATAACAAATGTTGGTTTGGTCCAAAATAATCCATCGTTATATCCGAATAGCGGCGTTTTGTTCGTGCGTTCCAGACACTATCCGAAATAGTAAAGAAGTGTCGCGCGCATGGCGCAATTCGTGACAATAAAATTCTAAATATTCCATTACCGTACTTCGAAGCATGTCAACCGCTGTTTAAAATCAATTTTTACGACATTTTTCTCGTAGAAAAGCGATAATATTCCGACAGGGAATCTCCTTTTCGGCAAACAGAGGAAAAAATCCCAAAGGCGGGGGCGGTCGGGGTCACGCGCATAAGCCCAGTGTCCCTTGATCGGCCACTTGAGAAAGGCGATAATGTGTTTCAGCCTGGGGCTGGAATGACGACATTCTGTTTTTTCCCGGGCTCTGAGAGCCTATGGAAGACGTGGGAAGTGTCACGTTAGAGCAGAGATCCTTAGTAAATGATAGAGATGGAAAAGAAGTTCAAGAAATGGTCAGACAGGCCACTTCCTGTAAAGGAATCTCTCAGGTTTTGACCTGCCATTTGAGTTCTGTTATACTCACAGACACCATTCAAACAGTTTTAGAAAATTTAGGGTGTTTTCTATCCATATGTAATAAGTATATGCATATTCTAGTTACTGGGTAGGAGTGGTAACCAGATTAAATCGGGTATGTTTTTTATCCAGCCGTGTCAATACTGCCCCCTAGCCCTAACAGGTTAACGTTAAATCTAGGCCTACGGCGTTAGCTGCGTCTGTTCCACATCAGTTTACTCCTGACACAATGTCTCAGGCCCAGGGGCATGTGAAAGTCCATATTGACCCAGGCTATTTACTTTTCATTACGGAGGGTTTTGTGTCTATGTTAGGAAGTAAGAACCTAGTGCCAGTGAAGATCCTACGAGACACAGGTGCCTCGGAATCGTTTGTGTTGGAATCTGTGTTACCTTTCTCTGCTGAGACTGATTCTGGGAATAGTGTTCTAATTAGGGGAATAGGTTTGAACAATCTGTCAGTTCCATTGCATAAACTGATATTGGATTGTGGACTGGTGAAAGGTGACGTTGTTGTGGGGGTGCGTCCTTCGTTGCCTATTGAGGGTATCGACGTTATCCTTGGGAATAACTTGGCTGGTGAGCGTGTGTGGCCTGTCGTGTTTCCATCTCTAGTGGTTTCCACTAAACCGTCAATTGTAGGGATTCCTGATGAGAGTGCGCAGAGTTTCCCAGCGGTGTTCTCTGCGGGTGCAGTGACGCGGTCTATGAGCCATGGTGACCCGGTCCCTGCTCCGGTAAATGAGAATACCACAAAGAAGTCTCTCACTGTTTTCCCTGTTATCCCGTTATCTGTATTCCGCTCCGATCTAATCAATGCGCCACGGACTGACCCCACATTAGAAGAGTTGCGTGACCAAATTGTGCCTGTGGAACAGTTGGGAGATGTCGCACATGGTTATTTTCTCCAAGAGGATGTTCTGATGAGAAAGTGGGAGTCTACAGAGGATGGTAAAACTGTTCGTTTGGCTGATACCGTTACTTCCCTTGGTTCTTGTAATACTAGGTCTGTGCATGAGGACGAAAATGTTCCTGGTCCCGATGATTGCATACTGCAGGGTAGATTGAAAAATTCAGAGACACTGGATATTTTGGATAGCCCTTTTACTCAGCTACCTGTTGATGGGCGGAAAGAGCTGGTTGGTCTGATTCGGAAAATTCCAGGTTTGTTTTCTGTGACACCTACACGTTGTGACGGCCCTGAATGTTTCTGAACCGTCTCAGTGCTTCTCCTTCCAATAGGGCGCTTTCCCTTTAATTCTCAATTAATTAGTGCTTCTTCCAATAGGGCGCTTCCCCTTTAATTCCCAATTAAATAGCCAGCATCAGCTGTGCAAAAGAGGAGTTGTGATGGAAACATGAATGAGGATGTGTTCGACCCTCAGTTCTGAAGCGTCTCTCTTCCGTTTGTTGTGCTGCTTTAAAAGTGTGCTTTGTGTAGCCTAATAGAAAATCTACCCAAGGTCGGCTCCACTCTTGCATCTGTGGACTACACCTCTCCGTTGGTTTTCGTGGCCTTTCTCTGCTGGAGATCTGTCGGCGGATTGGCTTCTCTGACTGACCGACGGACTACAACCTTTTTTGTATACGGTATTTCATTTGTTTTGGTGTGATGTATACTGTGATGATTTAGGTAGTTAGTTGTAGTTGAGGATTTATTGAAATGTGTGGTAAAATATTTGTTCTTTTCATTGTATGATTGACACTGGGTTTACGCTACACTGTATGAACGGACAACCATTGCGTGACTAAGGTCACTTGAGTTCCCTGAACTTGTTTACCGGGCTGGACTCTTTTTAGGCCCGAGGTACAGGACATTTCTGGAGGAACCAGAGCTGTTTAAAGCTCATTATTGTTATATTGTTGTGTGTGTGTGTGTGTGATCATTTAGGTTGTTAATACAACCACGCAAAAGAATACAGTTGTTTTGAAGTTATTTCCATTGTTTTAAGGGTTTATGAAAAGTGTATTTCCATCCTGACTTTTACATGAGTCCTTTGTATTGGTGTAGACTTGACGGACCAGATGGGACTCATTCCCTATCAAACTAAAAGGAGAAACTCATATTTTCTCTGGTAGGCACAACCTACCTGGCACCCCTATAAATTATAACCTCAAATCAAAACCGTTACAACGTACAAACTTGATAGAGCATAATATTGACATTGGAGATGCTGACCCCATTCGTCAGCGGTTCTATAGAGTCTCTGTAGAGAAACTGCGTTGTCTGGATGCTGAGGTCAGGTACATGCTGGAGAGTAAGATAGCAGAGCCTTCTTTCTCCAGTTGGGCTTCTCCCTGTATCTTGGTCAGTAAACCGGATGGAACGGACCACCGTAAGGTAAACGGAGTCACTAAGCCAGATTAATTTCCTCTTCCTCGGATGGAGGACTGCGTTGATCAAGTCGGCGCAGCTGTTTGTGCAAATTTGACCTGTTATTGTGCTATTGGCAGGTGCCACTGACGAGTAGGGCACATGACATTTTTGCCTTTATTACACCCTCTGGTCTGTACTCGTATTCGGTTATGAGTTTAGTGACTATGAATCGTTGGAGTCACTATGAATCGTTGGAGTCACTATGAATCATTGGAGTGACTATGAATCGTTGGGAAATGACAACCGTTGAGAAGTGACTATGAACCGTTGGAAGATGTTGTTTGCGTTTGTAGCTGATGTGGTCTCTTGTGCGCCCTGTTCCTGAATGTTATGTGACTGACCATTGTTTGGTTTTATCATGTTCTAACTTTCCTGTCTGTTCCCTCCTGGTCTTGTGTTCTCCTTTCCTCTTAAATGTTGCTTCCTGTGCACAAAGGTTGCTGAGGTCTGGGGAGAAGGAGGTTGGCTGGGGCAAGTGGAAGGTGAACATGTAACCTCTCGTCAATTTGGGACGCAGAGGCCTGTGTCAATTTGGGACGCAGAGGCCTGTGTCAATTTGGGACGCAGAGGCCTGTGTCAATTTGGGACGCAGAGGCCTGTGTCAATTTGGGACGCAGAGGCCTGTGTCAATTTGGGACGCAGAGGCCTGTGTCAATTTGGGACGCAGAGGCCTGTGTCAATTTGGGACGCAGAGGCCTGTGTCAATTTGGGACGCAGAGGCCTGTGTCAATTTGGGACGCAGAGGCTGGTACGTTGTTCCGGGGCCCTTGTTGGTCCCCGGTTTTATGGGGGGGTGTGTGACGACCCTCCCACTCTGTCTGCCGTATTCTCTCTGTTCTTGTTTCCTTGTTAGGATGCCGGTGGGCGGAGTTGGAAGGGTCGTCAGCTAAATGGGAAGCACCTGGGCCCAGCTGTGTCCCAGGATAAAGAGACCTCTTCCACAGTTATTGAGAGGACTCTCTCCATGCAGACACTTTTTTGATTTTGGTTGTGTAGTTTTGTGGCTTTTTGGTTATTTCCTTTGGCACCTTTCAACACCCTGCATTATTACATTCAGGTATGCAAAACACTCACTTACACTACTGATTACTGATTACACACACGCCATTGTTAATTATTTAGTTATTTTAGTTAATAAATATATATTTTGATACTCCTTGTCTCCACGTTGTCTCCCTTTTGTTGTGAACTCAGAGCCGGTTCTGTAACGCTCTGGCCATAGAGAGGGGTTTTTGTTCTTTATTTTGGTTAGGCCAGGGTGTTACATTGGGTGGGCGTTCTATGTTCCTTTTTCTATGTTTTGGTATTTCTTTGTTTTGGGCCATGTGTGTGGCTCCCAATCAGGCACAGGTGGTGCTCGTTGCTGCTGATTGGGAGTCACACATAAGGAGCATGTTTTTCCTTTGGGTTTTGTGGGTAATTGTTTCTTGTTTAGTGTGGTTGCACCTGACAGGACTGTTGGCTGTCAGTTTCCTTGTTTTTGTATAGTGTTCTTTCCAATTAAATTGAAGGATGAATACTAACTCTGCTGCATTTTGGTCCTTTCCTGAAGACAGCCCTTACAGGTTCGTAACAAGTGGGGGCTCATCCGGGATCTTGAACTTGTGTTTGGGAGAAAACGTGGCGGTATGTTAAATTGAGGTGCTTTGTTTGTTAGTTTGAGTTTGGTGCTCAGTATTGGTTGCCTTTGTTTGTTTGGTTTGTGTGCTGTGTTGGAGAGAATACATTGGTTAGTTTCCAGGCCCCTGCCTAGCCTGGAAACGCTTGTTCTACTTGCTGTTGGGACGTTGGTCTGAGGTGAGTACAATCAGCTGTGTACCTTGGTGGGAGATTTGGATAGGGTAGTGAAACTTACTACCCGGAGCTATAACCTTTTTCCCCTGATAGGCTTAGTGACGTGTTTCATTTTGGAATATGTTGGGCATTGTTTGTTATTTTTGTGTGGTGTCTGTGGACTGAGCAGTTGTCTCGGGGGCACATCCGTGGCTTGGTGGAATCTACCAGCGTGCTGGGGGGTTACTTCCTTGCCAGCGGGCTACAGTGCATAATTACCCACCGCAAATCTGCATGAAGACTAGGGTTGAGTTATTGTAGATTTTGGGGAAGCTCCATTTCTCATCTCTTTTCTGTGGTGCCCGGTGTGATTTGTATTTTCTCTTGTTGTGGTCTGGTGTGCTCAGTAGAGGGGTTGAGTGAGAATTTTTTTGACTATGGCGTCTAATGTAGACGAGTTCATTCGCTTTCCATCAAAGGAACTGTTAGATGTATGTACTAAAGAACAGCTGTTGAAGGTTGCTGAACACTACAAGGTTGAAATTAGTGATAAATGTAAAAAAAATTCTATTAGGTTAATATTGAAGGCCAATCTGATGGAGAGTGGTATTCTTGAAGATACCACTGGGGCAGCCTCTGCTGAGGACTCGCCGTCTCCCCGATATGTTACAATTACCGCTCCATCGGTTAGTCCTAGTAGTCTTCTTTTTGAACAGCAGAAAGAGCTGCTTCTGTTACAGCTAGAGCACGATCGTGTAAAATATGAGAAGGAATTGGAATTTAAACAGGATATGGAGCGTGCTAAAATCAAGCTGCAACAAGAGCGACTAGAGTTGGTTAGGGAAGGAAAGCTCTCAGGGGAGAGTTTGCTCTGGGAAGGTGACGCAGATTTACTTAGGAGTCGTTCCTCTTTTGGGTGTGCCCCGGACACATTTGACATTGTTGGGAATTTACGGTTGTTGCCTCAGTTTAATGAAAAGGACCCTGAGACATTATTTTCGTTGTTTGAGCGTGTTGCTGACGCTAGGAGTTGGCCTGATTCTGACCGCACTTTAATGTTGCAGTGTGTGCTGACTGGTAAAGCGCAGGAAGCATATTCAGCTCTTAGTGTAGCCGACAGTGTCAGTTATGATAAGGTTAAAAGGGCGGTGTTACAGATTTACGAATTGGTTCCTGAGGCTTACTGCCAACGATTTAGAACTTTAGAAAGGGATGATAGGCAGACTCATGTTGAGTTTGCGCGAAAATTATCTTCACAGTTTAATCGCTGGTGTTCCGCCTCTGCGGTTATGACTTTTCAAGGGCTGTGTGATCTGATTATGCTAGAGCAATTTAAGGACACAATCCCTGATCATATAGCGACGTATATTAACGAACGAAAAGTACAGACTGTCGCTGAAGCTGCGGTTTTGGCGGACGAATATGTTTTGACTCACAAAAGTATTTTTGTAGAACCCCGTACTTGGAGTGAGTGGGGGCGTTCGGAGAGATTTGGGCCTCGCTCACCGAGATACTCTGGTTCACGGGCAGAGTTTTATTCAACTAGGGTTGAGCCTGACTCCCGTGGTAAAACTGACTTTGGTCAAGAGTGTCACTACTGTCAAGGCTCAGGTCATTGGAAAAACGAATGTCCGGTTCTCAGGTCTAGGGGTAAATTCAGTACGTGTGTTAACCTCTATGGGCTAGGTGGGACGCTTGCGTCCCACCTACGTAACAGCCACTGCCAGCCTGTGGCGCGATTTTCAAAACCTTAAAAATCCTATTACTTCAATTTCTCAAACATATGACTATTTTACAGCCATTTAAAGACAAGACTCTCGTTAATCTAACCACACTGTCCGATTTCAAAAAGGCTTTACAACGAAAGCAAAACATTAGATTATGTCAGCAGAGTACCAAGCCAGAAATAATCAGACACCCATTTTTCAAGCCAGCATATAATGTCACCAAAACCCAGAAGACAGCTAAATGCAGCACTCACCTTTGATGATCTTCATCAGATGACAACCCTAGGACATTATGTTATACAATACATGCATGTTTTGTTCAATCAAGTTCATATTTATATCAAAAAACAGCTTTTTACATTAGCATGTGACGTTCAGAACTAGCATACCCCCCGCAAACTTCCGGGGAATTCGCTAACATTTTACTAAATTACTCACGATAAACGTTCACAAAAAGCATAACAATTATTTTAAGAATTATAGATACAGACCTCCTCTATGCACTCGATATGTCCGATTTTAAAATAGCTTTTTGGTGAAAGCACATTTTGCAATATTCTAAGTACATAGCCCAGGCATCACGGGCTCGCTATTTAGACACCCGGCAAGTTTAGCACTCACCATAATCATATTTACTATTATAAAAGTTTGATTACCTTTTGTTGTCTTCGTCAGAATGCACACCCAGGACTGCTACTTCAATAACAAATGTTGGTTTGGTCCAAAATAATCCATCGTTATATCCGAATAGCGGCGTTTTGTTCGTGCGTTCCAGACACTATCCGAAATAGTAAAGAAGTGTCGCGCGCATGGCGCAATTCGTGACAATAAAATTCTAAATATTCCATTACCGTACTTCGAAGCATGTCAACCGCTGTTTAAAATCAATTTTTACGACATTTTTCTCGTAGAAAAGCGATAATATTCCGACAGGGAATCTCCTTTTCGGCAAACAGAGGAAAAAATCCCAAAGGCGGGGGCGGTCGGGGTCACGCGCATAAGCCCAGTGTCCCTTGATCGGCCACTTGAGAAAGGCGATAATGTGTTTCAGCCTGGGGCTGGAATGACGACATTCTGTTTTTTCCCGGGCTCTGAGAGCCTATGGAAGACGTGGGAAGTGTCACGTTAGAGCAGAGATCCTTAGTAAATGATAGAGATGGAAAAGAAGTTCAAGAAATGGTCAGACAGGCCACTTCCTGTAAAGGAATCTCTCAGGTTTTGACCTGCCATTTGAGTTCTGTTATACTCACAGACACCATTCAAACAGTTTTAGAAAATTTAGGGTGTTTTCTATCCATATGTAATAAGTATATGCATATTCTAGTTACTGGGTAGGAGTGGTAACCAGATTAAATCGGGTATGTTTTTTATCCAGCCGTGTCAATACTGCCCCCAGCCCTAACAGGTTAACGTTAAATCTAGGCCTACGGCGTTAGCTGCGTCTGTTCCACATCAGTTTACTCCTGACACATTGTCTCAGGCCCAGGGGCATGTGAAAGTCCATATTGACCCAGGCTATTTACCTTTCATTACGGAGGGTTTTGTGTCTATGTTAGGAAGTAAGAACCTAGTGCCAGTGAAGATCCTACGAGACACAGGTGCCTCGGAATCGTTTGTGTTGGAATCTGTGTTACCTTTCTCTGCTGAGACTGATTCTGGGAATAGTGTTCTAATTAGGGGAATAGGTTTGAACAATCTGTCAGTTCCATTGCATAAACTGATATTGGATTGTGGACTGGTGAAAGGTGACGTTGTTGTGGGGGTGCGTCCTTCGTTGCCTATTGAGGGTATCGACGTTATCCTTGGGAATAACTTGGCTGGTGAGCGTGTGTGGCCTGTCGTGTTTCCATCTCTAGTGGTTTCCACTAAACCGTCAATTGTAGGGATTCCTGATGAGAGTGCGCAGAGTTTCCCAGCGGTGTTCTCTGCGGGTGCAGTGACGCGGTCTATGAGCCATGGTGACCCGGTCCCTGCTCCGGTAAATGAGAATACCACAAAGAAGTCTCTCACTGTTTTCCCTGTTATCCCGTTATCTGTATTCCGCTCCGATCTAATCAATGCGCCACGGACTGACCCCACATTAGAAGAGTTGCGTGACCAAATTGTGCCTGTGGAACAGTTGGGAGATGTCGCACATGGTTATTTTCTCCAAGAGGATGTTCTGATGAGAAAGTGGGAGTCTACAGAGGATGGTAAAACTGTTCGTTTGGCTGATACCGTTACTTCCCTTGGTTCTTGTAATACTAGGTCTGTGCATGAGGACGAAAATGTTCCTGGTCCCGATGATTGCATACTGCAGGGTAGATTGAAAAATTCAGAGACACTGGATATTTTGGATAGCCCTTTTACTCAGCTACCTGTTGATGGGCGGAAAGAGCTGGTTGGTCTGATTCGGAAAATTCCAGGTTTGTTTTCTGTGACACCTACACGTTGTGACGGCCCTGAATGTTTCTGAACCGTCTCAGTGCTTCTCCTTCCAATAGGGCGCTTTCCCTTTAATTCTCAATTAATTAGTGCTTCTTCCAATAGGGCGCTTCCCCTTTAATTCCCAATTAAATAGCCAGCATCAGCTGTGCAAAAGAGGAGTTGTGATGGAAACATGAATGAGGATGTGTTCGACCCTCAGTTCTGAAGCGTCTCTCTTCCGTTTGTTGTGCTGCTTTAAAAGTGTGCTTTGTGTAGCCTAATAGAAAATCTACCCAAGGTCGGCTCCACTCTTGCATCTGTGGACTACACCTCTCCGTTGGTTTTCGTGGCCTTTCTCTGCTGGAGATCTGTCGGCGGATTGGCTTCTCTGACTGACCGACGGACTACAACCTTTTTTGTATACGGTATTTCATTTGTTTTGGTGTGATGTATACTGTGATGATTTAGGTAGTTAGTTGTAGTTGAGGATTTATTGAAATGTGTGGTAAAATATTTGTTCTTTTCATTGTATGATTGACACTGGGTTTACGCTACACTGTATGAACGGACAACCATTGCGTGACTAAGGTCACTTGAGTTCCCTGAACTTGTTTACCGGGCTGGACTCTTTTTAGGCCCGAGGTACAGGACATTTCTGGAGGAACCAGAGCTGTTTAAAGCTCATTATTGTTATATTGTTGTGTGTGTGTGTGTGATCATTTAGGTTGTTAACCTGTTGGGTCTAGGGGGCAGCATTTGCACGTCTGGATAAAAAAAATGTACCCGATTTAATCTGGTTACTAATCCTACCCAGTAACTAGAATATGCATATACTTATTATATATGGATAGAAAACACTCTAAAGTTTCCAAAACTGTTTGAATGGTGTCTGTGAGTATAACAGAACTCATTTGGCAGGCAAAACCCTGAGACATTTTCTGACAGGAAGTGGATACCTGATGTGTTGTATTGACTTTAAACCTATCCCATTGAAAAACACAGGGGTTTAGGAATATTTTGGCACTTCCTATTGCTTCCACTAGATGTCACCAGCCTTTACAAAGTGTTTTGACTCTTCTGGAGGGAGATCTGACCGAACAAGAGCCATGGAACGGTGATGTCCCATTAGACACCTGGTGCGCTAGTTCATGTTGGGTACCCTCGTTCCAATACGTTATAAAAGAGTATGCATTCGTCCACCTTGAATATTATTCATGTTCTGGTTAAAAAAGGCCCTAATGATTTATGCTATACAACGTTTGACATGTTTGAACGAACGGAAATATATTTTTTCCCCTCGTTCATGACGAGAAGTCCGGCTGGCTTACATCATGTGCTAACGAGACGGAGATTTTTGGACATAAATGATGAGCTTTTTTGAACAAAACTACATTCGTTATGGACCTGTGATACCTGGAAGTGACATCTGATGAAGAGAATCAAAGGTAATGGATTATTTACATAGTATTTTCGATTTTAGATCTCCCCAACATGACGTCTAGTCTGTATCGCAACGCGTATTTTTCTGGGCGCAGTGCTCAGATTATTGCAAAGTGTGATTTCCCAGTAAGGTTATTTTTAAATCTGGCAAGTTGATTGCGTTCAAGAGATGTAAATCTATAATTCTTTAAATGACAATATAATATTTTAACAATGTTTTCTAATTTTAATTATTTAATTTCTGACGCTGACTTGACTGCCGGTTATTGGAGGGAAACAATTTCCTCAACATCAATGCCATAGTAAAACGCTGTTTTTGGATATAAAAATGAACTTGATAGAACTAAAAATGCATGCATTGTCTAACAATGTCCTAGGAGTGTCATCTGATGGAGATTGTAAAAGGTTAGTGCATCATTTTAGCTGGTTTTATGGTTTTGGTGACCCTGTCTTTGACTTGACAAAACATTACACACAACTCTTGTAAATGTACTGTCCTAACATACTCTAAATTTATGCTTTCGCCGTAAAACCTTTTTGAAATCGTAAAACGTGGTTAGATTAAGGAGATGTTTATCTTTCAAATGGTGTAACATAGTTGTATTTTTGAAAAATTTGAATTTTGACATTTATTTGGATTCAAATTTGCCGCTCTTGAAATGCACCTGCTGTTGATGGAGTGCACCACGGGTGGCACGCTAGCGTCCCACCTAGCCCCAAGAGGTTAATACAACCACGCAAAAGAATACAGTTGTTTTGAAGTTATTTCCATTGTTTTAAGGGTTTATGAAAAGTGTATTTCCATCCTGACTTTTACATGAGTCCTTTGTATTGGTGTAGACTTGACGGACCAGATGGGACTCATTCCCTATCAAACTAAAAGGAGAAACTAATATTTTCTCTGGTAGGCACAACCTACCTGGCACCCCTATAAATTATAACCTCAAGTCAAAACCGTTACATAAAAAATGGCACCCCAGATGGGACCTCAACATTGAGAAATAACCAAAGCAAATCTTTTGTGTGGAATTAAAACAATGGATTCACCCCAAGAAAATGTGCTCATCCATATCATACCTGTCAATGGGAATACACAGGGCCAGTCTGACCATCGAGCCGACAATACAAATCATAATGTCAATGGAGTTGATTTGGGCCAGAGCCCTGGGAATCTGAAGGCTCGGTCTGGACCACAGGCCACAGGAGGTCTAACCAGCTACTCCCTTATTGACATGGATCTGTGTGGAAGTACTGAGCTAGCCTTCCCTCTGACGCCCAACCTTCCTCCATTGTCTGGTTTATCTCCAGAGGTTGTAGTCTTACAACTTCAAGGTGACATCCTTGATATTCGTCGGACTCAACAACATCTCCAAACTCTAATCCACCATAAATTCAAATGTCTGAGTGAAGAGCAACAACAGAGTGCCATGGAATTCAGAAACTCACTGAGCACTCTAACCCACACACTGACAGAGCTCAGTGAGAGTGGAAGACGGGATGTTACTGGTGCCATGGACAGGCAGTTTGACTACCAACAAACCCAACTCACTGCCACTCTCCAGTGGCGCTTGCAACATCATCACACTGAGGTTCTCAAGGACGTTAATTCAGTTTTTTCTCCTCTGGTTAACACTGTAGACCACTTGCAGAAAGAGCTTTCTAATTGTGTTAAAATGTTGGCTGACGTGTCTGTTGACATGGCCTCCATTAGGCACAACTCCTTGCACAGAGCTTCTCTGGTGTCCACTTCTGTTCAGACCACTGAGGGCCAAGCTGGCACCTCAGAACAGCTAAGACAAGGCCATGCTGCAGCCACCCCTTACAGGATGCAATCCACCATGCATCCTGGTGTTCATTTTCATGGTCCGATAACTCCCTCACCCTCTACTTCCTCAATCCCTCCTAGCTCTTTTGTTCATGGTGATTTGAGTAGACGTCATGTGGGGGCGATGCCCATTAAATTGCAATTTCCCACCTTTGGGAAAAAAGATGACAGTCCTGATCCGCTAATGTATCTGGAAAGATGTCGTGACTTTCTTGCCCTCAATCCCCTGGCTGACGAAGAACTCCTTGCCACATTGAGGAATGTGTTGCATGGTACAGCTCGAGACTGGTGGGATGTGGCACGTCTCACCACTACCTCCTGGGCTGACTTTGAGGCCAAGTTTTCCTCTGCATTTCTGTCTGAGGACTACACAGATGAGCTGGCAGACAGTCTTTAATCGAGTGCAAAGAGAGAAGGAGAGTATCCGTGACTTTGCATACGGTTACCACTCCCTGTGCAGAAGGTGGAAACCTGGTATTGAGGAGGAAGAGGTCATTAAATTGATCTTGAAGAACATCAACCCACTACTAGCCAGTCAACTCAGAGAAAGAGTCACCACTGTTGATGGACTGGTTCGCCTGGGACAGCAGTTCGAGAAGGACAGAGAATGCCAACAGCAATATGAACAGAGAAAGAAACAGACACCCAAACCGTTACCCAAGCCAGACCATCAACAACAGCCACAGTCTCCAGCCAAAACCCCTCCCATGTTCTGTTGGAGATGTAGCCAAAAGGGACATTCTTCAGCTACATGTCCAAGACCATATCAAGTAAACCCTTCCAGAAACCACAAATCACAACAGGCAAACACACCTAACTCCCTTCGCAGGAACGACCATCCTACTCTGGGTGCTTTGACCAGAGATGAAACCCCAAGTGTCACTGCCTACGCCGCCCCATCGACATCCCCTTCCTTTCAGTTAATACCGCACCAATTGGTGTTACCCCTGTCCATAGGTCCATGGACAGGAAGAGCCATCCTGGACACCGGGTCATCCTACACACTGCTCAATGAGAAACTGTGGAAGGAGGTTAAAGGTCTACACTACAACTTGAAGCCGTGGACAGAAGGTCCACTCTATCTGGCTGATGGTGAGGCTAAACGACCACTTGGATGGAGTGAGGTAGAGTTCCACCTGTGTAACCACTCCTATATGATTCCTTCTGTTATCCTACAAACCAAGAACCTTGCTTTTCCTGTTGTGTTGGGAATTGATTTCATGTACTTCAGTGGTGTCCAGATTGATATCGCACACAATTGCTACTGGTTTCCATACAATCCGAGCAAGAAGCATTTCTTCCAGTCAGAAGCTACAAAGTTACATGATTGGGGTCCAAATGTGGCAGTCTTCTCTGCCATTGCTCCGGTACCACTAACCCTCGATAATCCTTCTGATGATCTCCTTTTACAGGCTGTGAGAAGAGCTCAGCTGGAACAGCCAGAGGAGTTAAGGCTGTTGGAACAGCTGCAGAATAACGCTGATGTATGTACTTCAAAGCTGGGACGTACCGGGCTCCTGAAGCACAAAATATTCCTTACACAGGAAATGCCGATCAAGCAGAAGCCATATCGTTTGTCCCCAGCAAAGCTAATCATCCAAAAAGGACTCATTAATGATATGTTGACACAAAATATAATTGAACGTTCATCCTCTCCCTGGGCTGCTCCTGTTGTCCTCATCCCAAAAAAGACCGGTGGTCTTAGATTTTGTGTGGACTATAGGAAGACCAACAAGGTTTCCCAGACTGATGCCTATCCTCTTCCCACCATCCAAGAGATCCTGGAGTCATTGTCTGGCGCGGTTGTGTTCACTACCCTTGACCTCAATAGTGGCTATTGGCAGGTTGAGATGGACCAGGAAAGCAAGGACAAGACTGCTTTTGTCTGTGCTGAGGGCTTGTTTTCCTTTAAGGTGATGCCTTTTGGATTAAAGAATGCACCTGCCACTTTCCAAAGACTCATGGAGATTGCGTTAGGTGAGCTCAAAGGGAAGATCTGTTTCGTCTACCTGGACGATATAATTATCTACTCCCAGACCAGAGAACAACATTTTCAAGATCTTCAAGCAGTGTTGGACAAGCTAAGGGAAGCTGGTCTGACATTGAACATGAAGAAGAGCAACTTCTGCCAAACCTCCCTGAAGTTCCTTGGCCATATTGTGTCTTTTGACGGCACTCATGTGGATCCCGAAAAGACCAAGGCGGTACAAGATTTCCCTGTCCCAACCACACTCAAGGCCCTTCAACGGTTCCTTGGGATGGCTGGATGGTACCATCGGTTTGTGTTGAACTTCTCCCAGGTGGCAGAACCCCTCAACGCATTGAAGCGAAAAGGTGCGAAATTCCGATGGACGGCAGAGTGCCAGACCTCTTTTGAAACCCTGAAACGACACCTCGTCACACCTCCCATTTTGGGTCATCCCAACTTTGATTGCCCTTTTGTTGTTTACACTGATGCAAGTGATGTTGGACTTGGTGCTGTTCTAGTCCAACAGACTGGACTTGGCATTGAAGAAGTGCTAGCGTTCGCCAGTCGAACATTGAATGGAGCAGAACGGAACTACTCCACAACCGAGCAAGAGTGCCTCGCAGTTGTCTGGGCTTTGGAAAAGTGGAGGTACTACCTGGAGGGAAGACACTTCACTGTGGTCACTGACCATTCCTCCCTTGTGTGGGTGTTCAAGACCAACAAACCAAGCACCAGACTTATCAGATGGGCTCTACGGTTGCAAGAGTTCACCTTTGCAGTAGAATACAGGAAAGGAAAATACAACACTGTTCCAGATTACATTACAATTACATTTAAGTCATTTAGCAGACGCTCTTATCCAGAGCAACTTACAAAATGGTGCATTCACCTTATGATATCCAGTGGAACAACCACTTTACAATAGTGCATCTAAATATTTTAAGGGGGGGGGGGGGTTAGAAGGATTACTTTATCCTATCCTAGGTATTCCTTAACCTCTATGGGCTAGGTGGGACGCTAGCGTGCCACCCGTGGTGCACTCCATCAACAGCAGGTGCATTTCAAGAGCGGCAAATTTGAATCCAAATAAATGTCAAAATTCACATTTTTCAAAAATACAACTATTTTACACCCTTTGAAAGATAAACATCTCCTTAATCTAACCACGTTTTACGATTTCAAAAAGGTTTTACGGCGAAAGCATAAATTTAGAGTATGTTAGGACAGTACATTTACAAGAGTTGTGTGTAATGTTTTGTCAATTCAAAGACAGGGTCACCAAAACCATAAAACCAGCTAAAATGATGCACTAACCTTTTACAATCTCCATCAGATGACACTCCTAGGACATTATGTTAGACAATGCATGCATTTTTAGTTCTATCAAGTTCATATTTATATCCAAAAACAGCGTTTTACTATGGCATTGATGTTGAGGAAATCGTTTCCCTCCAATAACCGGCAGTCAAGTCAGCGTCACAAATTAAATAATTAAAATTAGAAAACATTGGTAAAATATTATATTGTCATTTAAAGAATTATAGATTTACATCTCTTGAACGCAATCAACTTGCCAGATTTAAAAATAACCTTACTGGGAAATCACACTTTGCAATAATCTGAGCACTGCGCCCAGAAAAATACGCGTTGCGATACAGACTAGACGTCATGTTGGGGAGATCTAAAATCGAATATACTATGTAAATAATCCATTACCTTTGATTCTCTTCATCAGATGTCACTTCCAGGTATCACAGGTCCATAACGAATGTAGTTTTGTTCAAAAAAGCTCATCATTTATGTCCAAAAATCTCCGTCTTGTTAGCACATGATCTAAGCCAGCCGGACTTCTCGTCATGAACGAGGGGAAAAAATATATTTACGTTCGTTCAAACATGTCAAACGTTGTATAGCATAAATCATTAGGGCCTTTTTTATCCAGAACATGAATAATATTCAAGGTGGACGAATGCATACTCTTTTATAACGTATTGGAACGAGGGTACCCAACATGAACTCGCGCGCCAGGTGTCTAATGGGACATCATCGTTCCATGGCTCTTGTTCGGTCAGATCTCCCTCCAGAAGACTCAAAACACTTTGTAAAGGCTGGTGACATCTAGTGGAAGCAATAGGAAGTGCCAAAATATTCCTCAGCCCCTGTGTTTTTCAATGGGATAGGTTTAAAGGTAATACAACACATCAGGTATCCACTTCCTGTCAGAAAATGTCTCAGGGTTTTTCCTGCCAAATGAGTTCTGTTATAAAAAAATTGAATTTTGACATTTATTTGGATTCAAATTTGCCGCTCTTGAAATGCACCTGCTGTCGATGGAGTGCACCACGGGTGGCACGCTAGCGTCCCACCTAGCCCATAGAGGTTAAGGTTAGGCGTGGGGTTTGGGGAGAGGTTAAGGTTAGGCGTGGGGTTTGGGGAGATGTTAACCTGTTGGGGCTCGGGGGCAGTATTGAGACATTTTGAAAAAAATATGTGCCCATTTTTAACTGCCTCCTACACCAACTCAGAAGCTAGGATATGCATATTATTAACACATTCGGATAGAAAACACTCTGAATTTTCTAAAACAGTTTGAATGGTGTCTGTAAGTATAACAAAACTCATATTGCAGGCAAAAACCTGTGAAAAATAGATCCAAAAAAATTTGGATTTTGTGACTGTACTATTTAGTGTCATTGTTTTATAGATACCATAGTGAGAAAGGATTCATTTCGCAACACCTACGGCTTCCACTAGATGTCAACGATCTTTATAAAGTTGTTTGAAGCGTCTATGATAAACAGAGAGCAAATTAGAATCCAAGGAAGTTGACATGTCATCACTTCATTTTTTGCGCCTGCGCATAAATCTGAGAGACGTGAGTTTGTCATCATTTTTTATCTAGACATAGGATAGGTTGTGTGAAAATATTACTGATGTTTAACGTTAAAAATGGACCAAAAGATTAATGCTAAACAACATTTGACATGTTTGAACGAACATAAATAGATTATTTACTAGTTTCTTTTAGCTTTTCGGCGTGATTTTACCAGCCCCACACCACATTTTGTGGGAGCATAATGAACGCTAAGTACTTGGTGTTATTTGGACATAAATTATGAACTTTGTCAAAAGAAACCACATTTGTTCCGGACCTGGAATGCCTTCCGGACCTGGGATCCTGCCTTCTGATGGAGATAATCAAAGGTAAGGGGGTATTTACAATGTTATTATCGATTTTAGATGATGCTAACTGTATAGCATAGCCTGTTGTTCTTAGCATAGCACCCCGTTTATTGCAAAATGTGATTTCCCAGTAAAGTTATTTTGAGATCTGGCCATTCGGTAGCAATTACGAGATGATAATATATTATTCTTTGAATGACAATATTATAATTTACCAATGTTTTCGAATAGTAATTTTGTTATGTTCACCGGAAGCATTTCAGAGAAGAAAAAAATCTGAATTTCACGCTACTGTAAAATGCTGTTTTTGGATATAAATATGAACTTGATGGAACAAAAAATGCATGTATTGTATAACATAATGTCCTAGGAGTGTCATCTGATGGAGATTGACAAAAGTTAGTGCATAATTCAAGCTGGTTTCTGCTTTTGGTGATGCCTGACCTTGAATTGAAAATGGATGTTTGTACTTTTGTGGCTATGTACTGTCCTAACATAATCTAACTTTATGCTTTTGCCGTAAAGCCTCTTTGAAAATCGAACAATGTGGTTAGATTAAGGAGATGTTTATCATTTAAATTGTGTAAAATAGTTGATTGTTTGAGAAATTGAAATTATTAGATTTTTGATGTTTTGAATTTCCAGCCTTGTTAGCAATCATTTTTACCTTTTTTTTTTTTTTACATTTTAGTCATTTAGCAGACGCTCTTATCCAGAGCGACTTACAGTAGTGAATGCATACATTTCATACAATTTCATACATTTTTTTCTGTGCTGGCCCCCCGTGGGAATCGAACCCACAACCCTGGTGTTGCAAACACCATGCTCTACCAACTGAGCTACAGGCTCGGGGTTCATTGCTAACCTGCAGCCCCAACAGGTTAAGGTTAGGAGTAGGATTGAGGTTGAGATTAAGAGAGGTGGATGGTTTGATGTGGTCTGTGAGGGTTGGATGAATGGGAGAGAGGGCTGCCAATGTGTTGTTTTTAATGGTTCTTAAAAATCGTTTTGAATATCCTCTTCTTCTGAGTGCATTGAATACTGTATTTATTGCATAATCCAGGTCTTGCTTGCAAGATGATATCCTGTAGAACCGTATGATTTGTGATTTTATTATTCCCTTAAATGTATGTTTAGGATGGTAACTGTGTTTATGAAGTAAAGCATGTGTGTCTGTTGGTTTGAAGTAGACTCTAGTGTGTAGTGTTTTCTGTGGTTGATTGTTATTACTGAAAAACACTGTTGTGTCTAAGAAGTTGACTTCTTGCGGATGAATTGTGTATTTAACCTTAATTGATGAATGATGGCTGTTGAGAATGTTCATAAAGTCTGTGAATAATTGGATGTCGTGGGGCCAGGCTCCTATTATGTCGTCTAAAAACCGGTAATAAAAAGTGGGTTGATATGAACACTTGGCCAGTGCCTCTCTCTCCCATTCAGCCATGTATATGTTGGCGTAAGCAGGTGCGAATTTTTTGCCCATAGCTGTTCCCTCCACCTGCAGGTAATAGTGATCGTTAAATAAAAAGTGATTGCTAGTAAGGCTGATTTCTAATAGTTGTAATATTTCTTTGTCCGGTCTGGGTATCTCTTAAAGATTTATGGGGGGGTGTGTGACGACCCTCCCACTCTGTCTGCCGTATTCTCTCTGTTCTTGTTTCCTTGTTAGGATGCCGGTGGGCGGAGTTGGAAGGGTCGTCAGCTAAATGGGAAGCACGTGGGCCCAGCTGTGTCCCAGGATAAAGAGACCTCTTCCACAGTTATTGAGAAGACTCTCTCCATGCAGACACTTTGTTGATTTTGGTTGTGTAGTTTTGTGGCTTTTTGGTTATTTCCTTTGGCACCTTTCAAGACCCTGCATTATTACATTCAGGTATGCAAAACACTCACTTACACTACTGATTACTGATTACACACACGCCATTGTTAATTATTTAGTTATTTTAGTTAATAAATATATATTTTGATACTCCTTGTCTCCACGTTGTCTCCCTTTTGTTGCGAACTCAGAGCCGGTTCGTAACAAGTGGGGGCTCATCCGGGATCTTGAACTTGTGTTTGGGAGAAAACGTGGCGGTATGTTAACCTCTCTAGGCTAGGCGGGACGAATTCGTCCCACCTACGTAACAGCCACTGCTATCCTGTGGCGCGATTTTCAAAACCTTAAAAATCCTATTACTTCAATTTCTCAAACATATGACTATTTTACAGCCATTTAAAGACAAGACTCTCGTTAATCTAACCACACTGTCCGATTTCAAAAAGGCTTTACAACGAAAGCAAAACATTAGATTATGTCAGCAGAGTACCAAGCCAGAAATAATCAGACACCCATTTTTCAAGCCAGCATATAATGTCACCAAAACCCAGAAGACAGCTAAATGCAGCACTCACCTTTGATGATCTTCATCAGATGACAACCCTAGGACATTATGTTATACAATACATGCATGTTTTGTTCAATCAAGTTCATATTTATATCAAAAACCAGCTTTTTACATTAGCATGTGACGTTCAGAACTAGCATACCCCCCGCAAACTTCCGGGGAATTCGCTAACATTTTACTAAATTACTCACGATAAACGTTCACAAAAAGCATAACAATTATTTTAAGAATTATAGATACAGACCTCCTCTATGCACTCGATATGTCCGATTTTAAAATAGCTTTTTGGTGAAAGCACATTTTGCAATATTCTAAGTACATAGCCCAGGCATCACGGGCTCGCTATTTAGACACCTGGCAAGTTTAGCACTCACCATAATCATATTTACTATTATAAAAGTTTGATTACCTTTTGTTGTCTTCGTCAGAATGCACACCCAGGACTGCTACTTCAATAACAAATGTTGGTTTGGTCCAAAATAATCCATCGTTATATCCGAATAGCGCCGTTTTGTTCGTGCGTTCCAGACACTATCCGAAATAGTAAAGAAGTGTCGCGCGCATGGCGCAATTCGTGACAATAAAATTCTAAATATTCTATTACCGTACTTTGAAGCATGTCAACCGCTGTTTAAAATCAATTTTTACGACATTTTTCTCGTAGAAAAGCGATAATATTCCGACAGGGAATCTCCTTTTCGGCAAACAGAGGAAAAAATCCCAAAGGCGGGGGCGGTCGGGGTCACGCGCATAAGCCCAGTGTCCCTTGATCGGCCACTTGAGAAAGGCGATAATGTGTTTCAGCCTGGGGCTGGAATGACGACATTCTGTTTTTTCCCGGGCTCTGAGAGCCTATGGAAGACGTGGGAAGTGTCACGTTAGAGCAGAGATCCTTAGTAAATGATAGAGATGGAAAAGAAGTTCAAGAAATGGTCAGACAGGCCTCTTCCTGTAAAGGAATCTCTCAGGTTTTGACCTGCCATTTGAGTTCTGTTATACTCACAGACACCATTCAAACAGTTTTAGAAAATTTAGGGTGTTTTCTATCCATATGTAATAAGTATATGCATATTCTAGTTACTGGGTAGGAGTGGTAACCAGATTAATCGGGTATGTTTTTTATCCAGCCGTGTCAATACTGCCCCCTAGCCCTAACAGGTTAACGTTAAATCTAGGCCTACGGCGTTAGCTGCGTCTGTTCCACATCAGTTTACTCCTGACACATTGTCTCAGGCCCAGGGGCATGTGAAAGTCCATATTGACCCAGGCTATTTACTTTTCATTACGGAGGGTTTTGTGTCTATGTTAGGAAGTAAGAACCTAGTGCCAGTGAAGATCCTACGAGACACAGGTGCCTCGGAATCGTTTGTGTTGGAATCTGTGTTACCTTTCTCTGCTGAGACTGATTCTGGGAATAGTGTTCTAATTAGGGGAATAGGTTTGAACAATCTGTCAGTTCCATTGCATAAACTGATATTGGATTGTGGACTGGTGAAAGGTGACGTTGTTGTGGGGGTGCGTCCTTCGTTGCCTATTGAGGGTATCGACGTTATCCTTGGGAATAACTTGGCTGGTGAGCGTGTGTGGCCTGTCGTGTTTCCATCTCTAGTGGTTTCCACTAAACCGTCAATTGTAGGGATTCCTGATGAGAGTGCGCAGAGTTTCCCAGCGGTGTTCTCTGCGGGTGCAGTGACGCGGTCTATGAGCCATGGTGACCCGGTCCCTGCTCCGGTAAATGAGAATACCACAAAGAAGTCTCTCACTGGTTTCCCTGTTATCCCGTTATCTGTATTCCGCTCCGATCTAATCAATGCGCCACGGACTGACCCCACATTAGAAGAGTTGCGTGACCAAATTGTGCCTGTGGAACAGTTGGGAGATGTCGCACATGGTTATTTTCTCCAAGAGGATGTTCTGATGAGAAAGTGGGAGTCTACAGAGGATGGTAAAACTGTTCGTTTGGCTGATACCGTTACTTCCCTTGGTTCTTGTAATACTAGGTCTGTGCATGAGGACGAAAATGTTCGTGGTCCCGATGATTGCATACTGCAGGGTAGATTGAAAAATTCAGAGACACTGGATATTTTGGATAGCCCTTTTACTCAGCTACCTGTTGATGGGCGGAAAGAGCTGGTTGGTCTGATTCGGAAAATTCCAGGTTTGTTTTCTGTGACACCTACACGTTGTGACGGCCCTGAATGTTTCTGAACCGTCTCAGTGCTTCTCCTTCCAATAGGGCGCTTTCCCTTTAATTCTCAATTAATTAGTGCTTCTTCCAATAGGGCGCTTCCCCTTTAATTCCCAATTAAATAGCCAGCATCAGCTGTGCAAAAGAGGAGTTGTGATGGAAACATGAATGAGGATGTGTTCGACCCTCAGTTCTGAAGCGTCTCTCTTCCGTTTGTTGTGCTGCTTTAAAAGTGTGCTTTGTGTAGCCTAATAGAAAATCTACCCAAGGTCGGCTCCACTCTTGCATCTGTGGACTACACCTCTCCGTTGGTTTTCGTGGCCTTTCTCCGCTGGAGATCTGTCGGCGGATTGGCTTCTCTGACTGACCGACGGACTACAACCTTTTTTGTATACGGTATTTCATTTGTTTTGGTGTGATGTATACTGTGATGATTTAGGTAGTTAGTTGTAGTTGAGGATTTATTGAAATGTGTGGTAAAATATTTGTTCTTTTCATTGTATGATTGACACTGGGTTTACGCTACACTGTATGAACGGACAACCATTGCGTGACTAAGGTCACTTGAGTTCCCTGAACTTGTTTACCGGGCTGGACTCTTTTTAGGCCCGAGGTACAGGACATTTCTGGAGGAACCAGAGCTGTTTAAAGCTCATTATTGTTATATTGTTGTGTGTGTGTGTGTGATCATTTAGGTTGTTAATACAACCACGCAAAAGAATACAGTTGTTTTGAAGTTATTTCCATTGTTTTAAGGGTTTATGAAAAGTGTATTTCCATCCTGACTTTTACATGAGTCCTTTGTATTGGTGTAGACTTGACGGACCAGATGGGACTCATTCCCTATCAAACTAAAAGGAGAAACTAATATTTTCTCTGGTAGGCACAACCTACCTGGCACCCCTATAAATTATAACCTCAAGTCAAAACCGTTACAACGTACAAACTTGATAGAGCATAATATTGACATTGGAGATGCTGACCCCATTCGTCAGCGGTTCTATAGAGTCTCTGTAGAGAAACTGCGTTGTCTGGATGCTGAGGTCAGGTACATGCTGGAGAGTAAGATAGCAGAGCCTTCTTTCTCCAGTTGGGCTTCTCCCTGTATCTTGGTCAGTAAACCGGATGGAACGGACCACCGTAAGGTAAACGGAGTCACTAAGCCAGATTAATTTCCTCTTCCTCGGATGGAGGACTGCGTTGATCAAGTCGGCGCAGCTGTTTGTGCAAATTTGACCTGTTATTGTGCTATTGGCAGGTGCCACTGACGAGTAGGGCACATGACATTTTTGCCTTTATTACACCCTCTGGTCTGTACTCGTATTCGGTTATGAGTTTAGTGACTATGAATCGTTGGAGTCACTATGAATCGTTGGAGTCACTATGAATCGTTGGAGTCACTATGAATCGTTGGAGTCACTATGAATCGTTGGAGTGACTATGAATCGTTGGGAAATGACAACCGTTGAGAAGTGACTATGAACCGTTGGAAGATGTTGTTTGCGTTTGTAGCTGATGTGGTCTCTTGTGCGCCCTGTTCCTGAATGTTATGTGACTGACCATTGTTTGGTTTTATCATGTTCTAACTTTCCTGTCTGTTCCCTCCTGGTCTTGTGTTCTCCTTTCCTCTTAAATGTTGCTTCCTGTGCACAAAGGTTGCTGAGGTCTGGGGAGAAGGAGGTTGGCTGGGGCAAGTGGAAGGTGAACATGTAACCTCTCGTCAATTTGGGACGCAGAGGCCTGTGTCAATTTGGGACGCAGAGGCCTGTGTCAATTTGGGACGCAGAGGCCTGTGTCAATTTGGGACGCAGAGGCCTGTGTCAATTTGGGACGCAGAGGCCTGTGTCAATTTGGGACGCAGAGGCCTGTGTCAATTTGGGACGCAGAGGCCTGTGTCAATTTGGGACGCAGAGGCCTGTGTCAATTTGGGACGCAGAGGCTGGTACGTTGTTCCGGGGCCCTTGTTGGTCCCCGGTTTTATGGGGGGGTGTGTGACGACCCTCCCACTCTGTCTGCCGTATTCTCTCTGTTCTTGTTTCCTTGTTAGGATGCCGGTGGGCGGAGTTGGAAGGGTCGTCAGCTAAATGGGAAGCACCTGGGCCCAGCTGTGTCCCAGGATAAAGAGACCTCTTCCACAGTTATTGAGAGGACTCTCTCCATGCAGACACTTTTTTGATTTTGGTTGTGTAGTTTTGTGGCTTTTTGGTTATTTCCTTTGGCACCTTTCAACACCCTGCATTATTACATTCAGGTATGCAAAACACTCACTTACACTACTGATTACTGATTACACACACGCCATTGTTAATTATTTAGTTATTTTAGTTAATAAATATATATTTTGATACTCCTTGTCTCCACGTTGTCTCCCTTTTGTTGTGAACTCAGAGCCGGTTCTGTAACGCTCTGGCCATAGAGAGGGGTTTTTGTTCTTTATTTTGGTTAGGCCAGGGTGTTACATTGGGTGGGCGTTCTATGTTCCTTTTTCTATGTTTTGGTATTTCTTTGTTTTGGGCCATGTGTGTGGCTCCCAATCAGGCACAGGTGGTGCTCGTTGCTGCTGATTGGGAGTCACACATAAGGAGCATGTTTTTCCTTTGGGTTTTGTGGGTAATTGTTTCTTGTTTAGTGTGGTTGCACCTGACAGGACTGTTGGCTGTCAGTTTCCTTGTTTTTGTTTTTGTATAGTGTTCTTTCCAATTAAATTGAAGGATGAATACTAACTCTGCTGCATTTTGGTCCTTTCCTGAAGACAGCCCTTACAGGTTCGTAACAAGTGGGGGCTCATCCGGGATCTTGAACTTGTGTTTGGGAGAAAACGTGGCGGTATGTTAAATTGAGGTGCTTTGTTTGTTAGTTTGAGTTTGGTGCTCAGTATTGGTTGCCTTTGTTTGTTTGGTTTGTGTGCTGTGTTGGAGAGAATACATTGGTTAGTTTCCAGGCCCCTGCCTAGCCTGGAAACGCTTGTTCTACTTGCTGTTGGGACGTTGGTCTGAGGTGAGTACAATCAGCTGTGTACCTTGGTGGGAGATTTGGATAGGGTAGTGAAACTTACTACCCGGAGCTATAACCTTTTTCCCCTGATAGGCTTAGTGAGGTGTTTCATTTTGGAATATGTTGGGCATTGTTAATGTTTGTTATTTTTGTGTGGTGTCTGTGGACTGAGCAGTTGTCTCGGGGGCACATCCGTGGCTTGGTGGAATCTACCAGCGTGCTGGGGGGTTACTTCCTTGCCAGCGGGCTACAGTGCATAATTACCCACCGCAAATCTGCATGAAGACTAGGGTTGAGTTATTGTAGATTTTGGGGAAGCTCCATTTCTCATCTCTTTTCTGTGGTGCCCGGTGTGATTTGTATTTTCTCTTGTTGTGGTCTGGTGTGCTCAGTAGAGGGGTTGAGTGAGAATTTTTTTGACTATGGCGTCTAATGTAGACGAGTTCATTCGCTTTCCATCAAAGGAACTGTTAGATGTATGTACTAAAGAACAGCTGTTGAAGGTTGCTGAACACTACAAGGTTGAAATTAGTGATAAATGTAAAAAAAATTCTATTAGGTTAATATTGAAGGCCAATCTGATGGAGAGTGGTATTCTTGAAGATACCACTGGGGCAGCCTCTGCTGAGGACTCGCCGTCTCCCCGATATGTTACAATTACCGCTCCATCGGTTAGTCCTAGTAGTCTTCTTTTTGAACAGCAGAAAGAGCTGCTTCTGTTACAGCTAGAGCACGATCGTGTAAAATATGAGAAGGAATTGGAATTTAAACAGGATATGGAGCGTGCTAAAATCAAGCTGCAACAAGAGCGACTAGAGTTGGTTAGGGAAGGAAAGCTCTCAGGGGAGAGTTTGCTCTGGGAAGGTGACGCAGATTTACTTAGGAGTCGTTCCTCTTTTGGGTGTGCCCCGGACACATTTGACATTGTTGGGAATTTACGGTTGTTGCCTCAGTTTAATGAAAAGGACCCTGAGACATTATTTTCGTTGTTTGAGCGTGTTGCTGACGCTAGGAGTTGGCCTGATTCTGACCGCACTTTAATGTTGCAGTGTGTGCTGACTGGTAAAGCGCAGGAAGCATATTCAGCTCTTAGTGTAGCCGACAGTGTCAGTTATGATAAGGTTAAAAGGGCGGTGTTACAGATTTACGAATTGGTTCCTGAGGCTTACTGCCAACGATTTAGAACTTTAGAAAGGGATGATAGGCAGACTCATGTTGAGTTTGCGCGAAAATTATCTTCACAGTTTAATCGCTGGTGTTCCGCCTCTGCGGTTATGACTTTTCAAGGGCTGTGTGATCTGATTATGCTAGAGCAATTTAAGGACACAATCCCTGATCATATAGCGACGTATATTAACGAACGAAAAGTACAGACTGTCGCTGAAGCTGCGGTTTTGGCGGACGAATATGTTTTGACTCACAAAAGTATTTTTGTAGAACCCCGTACTTGGAGTGAGTGGGGGCGTTCGGAGAGATTTGGGCCTCGCTCACCGAGATACTCTGGTTCACGGGCAGAGTTTTATTCAACTAGGGTTGAGCCTGACTCCCGTGGTAAAACTGACTTTGGTCAAGAGTGTCACTACTGTCAAGGCTCAGGTCATTGGAAAAACGAATGTCCGGTTCTCAGGTCTAGGGGTAAATTCAGTACGTGTGTTAACCTCTATGGGCTAGGTGGGACGCTTGCGTCCCACCTACGTAACAGCCACTGCCAGCCTGTGGCGCGATTTTCAAAACCTTAAAAATCCTATTACTTCAATTTCTCAAACATATGACTATTTTACAGCCATTTAAAGACAAGACTCTCGTTAATCTAACCACACTGTCCGATTTCAAAAAGGCTTTACAACGAAAGCAAAACATTAGATTATGTCAGCAGAGTACCAAGCCAGAAATAATCAGACACCCATTTTTCAAGCCAGCATATAATGTCACCAAAACCCAGAAGACAGCTAAATGCAGCACTCACCTTTGATGATCTTCATCAGATGACAACCCTAGGACATTATGTTATACAATACATGCATGTTTTGTTCAATCAAGTTCATATTTATATCAAAAAACAGCTTTTTACATTAGCATGTGACGTTCAGAACTAGCATACCCCCCGCAAACTTCCGGGGAATTCGCTAACATTTTACTAAATTACTCACGATAAACGTTCACAAAAAGCATAACAATTATTTTAAGAATTATAGATACAGACCTCCTCTATGCACTCGATATGTCCGATTTTAAAATAGCTTTTTGGTGAAAGCACATTTTGCAATATTCTAAGTACATAGCCCAGGCATCACGGGCTCGCTATTTAGACACCCGGCAAGTTTAGCACTCACCATAATCATATTTACTATTATAAAAGTTTGATTACCTTTTGTTGTCTTCGTCAGAATGCACACCCAGGACTGCTACTTCAATAACAAATGTTGGTTTGGTCCAAAATAATCCATCGTTATATCCGAATAGCGGCGTTTTGTTCGTGCGTTCCAGACACTATCCGAAATAGTAAAGAAGTGTCGCGCGCATGGCGCAATTCGTGACAATAAAATTCTAAATATTCCATTACCGTACTTCGAAGCATGTCAACCGCTGTTTAAAATCAATTTTTACGACATTTTTCTCGTAGAAAAGCGATAATATTCCGACAGGGAATCTCCTTTTCGGCAAACAGAGGAAAAAATCCCAAAGGCGGGGGCGGTCGGGGTCACGCGCATAAGCCCAGTGTCCCTTGATCGGCCACTTGAGAAAGGCGATAATGTGTTTCAGCCTGGGGCTGGAATGACGACATTCTGTTTTTTCCCGGGCTCTGAGAGCCTATGGAAGACGTGGGAAGTGTCACGTTAGAGCAGAGATCCTTAGTAAATGATAGAGATGGAAAAGAAGTTCAAGAAATGGTCAGACAGGCCACTTCCTGTAAAGGAATCTCTCAGGTTTTGACCTGCCATTTGAGTTCTGTTATACTCACAGACACCATTCAAACAGTTTTAGAAAATTTAGGGTGTTTTCTATCCATATGTAATAAGTATATGCATATTCTAGTTACTGGGTAGGAGTGGTAACCAGATTAAATCGGGTATGTTTTTTATCCAGCCGTGTCAATACTGCCCCCTAGCCCTAACAGGTTAACGTTAAATCTAGGCCTACGGCGTTAGCTGCGTCTGTTCCACATCAGTTTACTCCTGACACATTGTCTCAGGCCCAGGGGCATGTGAAAGTCCATATTGACCCAGGCTATTTACCTTTCATTACGGAGGGTTTTGTGTCTATGTTAGGAAGTAAGAACCTAGTGCCAGTGAAGATCCTACGAGACACAGGTGCCTCGGAATCGTTTGTGTTGGAATCTGTGTTACCTTTCTCTGCTGAGACTGATTCTGGGAATAGTGTTCTAATTAGGGGAATAGGTTTGAACAATCTGTCAGTTCCATTGCATAAACTGATATTGGATTGTGGACTGGTGAAAGGTGACGTTGTTGTGGGGGTGCGTCCTTCGTTGCCTATTGAGGGTATCGACGTTATCCTTGGGAATAACTTGGCTGGTGAGCGTGTGTGGCCTGTCGTGTTTCCATCTCTAGTGGTTTCCACTAAACCGTCAATTGTAGGGATTCCTGATGAGAGTGCGCAGAGTTTCCCAGCGGTGTTCTCTGCGGGTGCAGTGACGCGGTCTATGAGCCATGGTGACCCGGTCCCTGCTCCGGTAAATGAGAATACCACAAAGAAGTCTCTCACTGTTTTCCCTGTTATCCCGTTATCTGTATTCCGCTCCGATCTAATCAATGCGCCACGGACTGACCCCACATTAGAAGAGTTGCGTGACCAAATTGTGCCTGTGGAACAGTTGGGAGATGTCGCACATGGTTATTTTCTCCAAGAGGATGTTCTGATGAGAAAGTGGGAGTCTACAGAGGATGGTAAAACTGTTCGTTTGGCTGATACCGTTACTTCCCTTGGTTCTTGTAATACTAGGTCTGTGCATGAGGACGAAAATGTTCCTGGTCCCGATGATTGCATACTGCAGGGTAGATTGAAAAATTCAGAGACACTGGATATTTTGGATAGCCCTTTTACTCAGCTACCTGTTGATGGGCGGAAAGAGCTGGTTGGTCTGATTCGGAAAATTCCAGGTTTGTTTTCTGTGACACCTACACGTTGTGACGGCCCTGAATGTTTCTGAACCGTCTCAGTGCTTCTCCTTCCAATAGGGCGCTTTCCCTTTAATTCTCAATTAATTAGTGCTTCTTCCAATAGGGCGCTTCCCCTTTAATTCCCAATTAAATAGCCAGCATCAGCTGTGCAAAAGAGGAGTTGTGATGGAAACATGAATGAGGATGTGTTCGACCCTCAGTTCTGAAGCGTCTCTCTTCCGTTTGTTGTGCTGCTTTAAAAGTGTGCTTTGTGTAGCCTAATAGAAAATCTACCCAAGGTCGGCTCCACTCTTGCATCTGTGGACTACACCTCTCCGTTGGTTTTCGTGGCCTTTCTCCGCTGGAGATCTGTCGGCGGATTGGCTTCTCTGACTGACCGACGGACTACAACCTTTTTTGTATACGGTATTTCATTTGTTTTGGTGTGATGTATACTGTGATGATTTAGGTAGTTAGTTGTAGTTGAGGATTTATTGAAATGTGTGGTAAAATATTTGTTCTTTTCATTGTATGATTGACACTGGGTTTACGCTACACTGTATGAACGGACAACCATTGCGTGACTAAGGTCACTTGAGTTCCCTGAACTTGTTTACCGGGCTGGACTCTTTTTAGGCCCGAGGTACAGGACATTTCTGGAGGAACCAGAGCTGTTTAAAGCTCATTATTGTTATATTGTTGTGTGTGTGTGTGTGATCATTTAGGTTGTTAATACAACCACGCAAAAGAATACAGTTGTTTTGAAGTTATTTCCATTGTTTTAAGGGTTTATGAAAAGTGTATTTCCATCCTGACTTTTACATGAGTCCTTTGTATTGGTGTAGACTTGACGGACCAGATGGGACTCATTCCCTATCAAACTAAAAGGAGAAACTAATATTTTCTCTGGTAGGCACAACCTACCTGGCACCCCTATAAATTATAACCTCAAGTCAAAACCGTTACAACGTACAAACTTGATAGAGCATAATATTGACATTGGAGATGCTGACCCCATTCGTCAGCGGTTCTATAGAGTCTCTGTAGAGAAACTGCGTTGTCTGGATGCTGAGGTCAGGTACATGCTGGAGAGTAAGATAGCAGAGCCTTCTTTCTCCAGTTGGGCTTCTCCCTGTATCTTGGTCAGTAAACCGGATGGAACGGACCACCGTAAGGTAAACGGAGTCACTAAGCCAGATTAATTTCCTCTTCCTCGGATGGAGGACTGCGTTGATCAAGTCGGCGCAGCTGTTTGTGCAAATTTGACCTGTTATTGTGCTATTGGCAGGTGCCACTGACGAGTAGGGCACATGACATTTTTGCCTTTATTACACCCTCTGGTCTGTACTCGTATTCGGTTATGAGTTTAGTGACTATGAATCGTTGGAGTCACTATGAATCGTTGGAGTCACTATGAATCATTGGAGTGACTATGAATCGTTGGGAAATGACAACCGTTGAGAAGTGACTATGAACCGTTGGAAGATGTTGTTTGCGTTTGTAGCTGATGTGGTCTCTTGTGCGCCCTGTTCCTGAATGTTATGTGACTGACCATTGTTTGGTTTTATCATGTTCTAACTTTCCTGTCTGTTCCCTCCTGGTCTTGTGTTCTCCTTTCCTCTTAAATGTTGCTTCCTGTGCACAAAGGTTGCTGAGGTCTGGGGAGAAGGAGGTTGGCTGGGGCAAGTGGAAGGTGAACATGTAACCTCTCGTCAATTTGGGACGCAGAGGCCTGTGTCAATTTGGGACGCAGAGGCCTGTGTCAATTTGGGACGCAGAGGCCTGTGTCAATTTGGGACGCAGAGGCCTGTGTCAATTTGGGACGCAGAGGCCTGTGTCAATTTGGGACGCAGAGGCCTGTGTCAATTTGGGACGCAGAGGCCTGTGTCAATTTGGGACGCAGAGGCCTGTGTCAATTTGGGACGCAGAGGCCTGTGTCAATTTGGGACGCAGAGGCCTGTGTCAATTTGGGACGCAGAGGCTGGTACGTTGTTCCGGGGCCCTTGTTGGTCCCCGGTTTTATGGGGGGGTGTGTGACGACCCTCCCACTCTGTCTGCCGTATTCTCTCTGTTCTTGTTTCCTTGTTAGGATGCCGGTGGGCGGAGTTGGAAGGGTCGTCAGCTAAATGGGAAGCACCTGGGCCCAGCTGTGTCCCAGGATAAAGAGACCTCTTCCACAGTTATTGAGAGGACTCTCTCCATGCAGACACTTTTTTGATTTTGGTTGTGTAGTTTTGTGGCTTTTTGGTTATTTCCTTTGGCACCTTTCAACACCCTGCATTATTACATTCAGGTATGCAAAACACTCACTTACACTACTGATTACTGATTACACACACGCCATTGTTAATTATTTAGTTATTTTAGTTAATAAATATATATTTTGATACTCCTTGTCTCCACGTTGTCTCCCTTTTGTTGTGAACTCAGAGCCGGTTCTGTAACGCTCTGGCCATAGAGAGGGGTTTTTGTTCTTTATTTTGGTTAGGCCAGGGTGTTACATTGGGTGGGCGTTCTGTTCCTTTTTCTATGTTTTGGTATTTCTTTGTTTTGGGCCATGTGTGTGGCTCCCAATCAGGCACAGGTGGTGCTCGTTGCTGCTGATTGGGAGTCACACATAAGGAGCATGTTTTTCCTTTGGGTTTTGTGGGTAATTGTTTCTTGTTTAGTGTGGTTGCACCTGACAGGACTGTTGGCTGTCAGTTTCCTTGTTTTTGTATAGTGTTCTTTCCAATTAAATTGAAGGATGAATACTAACTCTGCTGCATTTTGGTCCTTTCCTGAAGACAGCCCTTACAGGTTCGTAACAAGTGGGGGCTCATCCGGGATCTTGAACTTGTGTTTGGGAGAAAACGTGGCGGTATGTTAAATTGAGGTGCTTTGTTTGTTAGTTTGAGTTTGGTGCTCAGTATTGGTTGCCTTTGTTTGTTTGGTTTGTGTGCTGTGTTGGAGAGAATACATTGGTTAGTTTCCAGGCCCCTGCCTAGCCTGGAAACGCTTGTTCTACTTGCTGTTGGGACGTTGGTCTGAGGTGAGTACAATCAGCTGTGTACCTTGGTGGGAGATTTGGATAGGGTAGTGAAACTTACTACCCGGAGCTATAACCTTTTTCCCCTGATAGGCTTAGTGAGGTGTTTCATTTTGGAATATGTTGGGCATTGTTAATGTTTGTTATTTTTGTGTGGTGTCTGTGGACTGAGCAGTTGTCTCGGGGGCACATCCGTGGCTTGGTGGAATCTACCAGCGTGCTGGGGGGTTACTTCCTTGCCAGCGGGCTACAGTGCATAATTACCCACCGCAAATCTGCATGAAGACTAGGGTTGAGTTATTGTAGATTTTGGGGAAGCTCCATTTCTCATCTCTTTTCTGTGGTGCCCGGTGTGATTTGTATTTTCTCTTGTTGTGGTCTGGTGTGCTCAGTAGAGGGGTTGAGTGAGAATTTTTTTGACTATGGCGTCTAATGTAGACGAGTTCATTCGCTTTCCATCAAAGGAACTGTTAGATGTATGTACTAAAGAACAGCTGTTGAAGGTTGCTGAACACTACAAGGTTGAAATTAGTGATAAATGTAAAAAAAATTCTATTAGGTTAATATTGAAGGCCAATCTGATGGAGAGTGGTATTCTTGAAGATACCACTGGGGCAGCCTCTGCTGAGGACTCGCCGTCTCCCCGATATGTTACAATTACCGCTCCATCGGTTAGTCCTAGTAGTCTTCTTTTTGAACAGCAGAAAGAGCTGCTTCTGTTACAGCTAGAGCACGATCGTGTAAAATATGAGAAGGAATTGGAATTTAAACAGGATATGGAGCGTGCTAAAATCAAGCTGCAACAAGAGCGACTAGAGTTGGTTAGGGAAGGAAAGCTCTCAGGGGAGAGTTTGCTCTGGGAAGGTGACGCAGATTTACTTAGGAGTCGTTCCTCTTTTGGGTGTGCCCCGGACACATTTGACATTGTTGGGAATTTACGGTTGTTGCCTCAGTTTAATGAAAAGGACCCTGAGACATTATTTTCGTTGTTTGAGCGTGTTGCTGACGCTAGGAGTTGGCCTGATTCTGACCGCACTTTAATGTTGCAGTGTGTGCTGACTGGTAAAGCGCAGGAAGCATATTCAGCTCTTAGTGTAGCCGACAGTGTCAGTTATGATAAGGTTAAAAGGGCGGTGTTACAGATTTACGAATTGGTTCCTGAGGCTTACTGCCAACGATTTAGAACTTTAGAAAGGGATGATAGGCAGACTCATGTTGAGTTTGCGCGAAAATTATCTTCACAGTTTAATCGCTGGTGTTCCGCCTCTGCGGTTATGACTTTTCAAGGGCTGTGTGATCTGATTATGCTAGAGCAATTTAAGGACACAATCCCTGATCATATAGCGACGTATATTAACGAACGAAAAGTACAGACTGTCGCTGAAGCTGCGGTTTTGGCGGACGAATATGTTTTGACTCACAAAAGTATTTTTGTAGAACCCCGTACTTGGAGTGAGTGGGGGCGTTCGGAGAGATTTGGGCCTCGCTCACCGAGATACTCTGGTTCACGGGCAGAGTTTTATTCAACTAGGGTTGAGCCTGACTCCCGTGGTAAAACTGACTTTGGTCAAGAGTGTCACTACTGTCAAGGCTCAGGTCATTGGAAAAACGAATGTCCGGTTCTCAGGTCTAGGGGTAAATTCAGTACGTGTGTTAACCTCTATGGGCTAGGTGGGACGCTTGCGTCCCACCTACGTAACAGCCACTGCCAGCCTGTGGCGCGATTTTCAAAACCTTAAAAATCCTATTACTTCAATTTCTCAAACATATGACTATTTTACAGCCATTTAAAGACAAGACTCTCGTTAATCTAACCACACTGTCCGATTTCAAAAAGGCTTTACAACGAAAGCAAAACATTAGATTATGTCAGCAGAGTACCAAGCCAGAAATAATCAGACACCCATTTTTCAAGCCAGCATATAATGTCACCAAAACCCAGAAGACAGCTAAATGCAGCACTCACCTTTGATGATCTTCATCAGATGACAACCCTAGGACATTATGTTATACAATACATGCATGTTTTGTTCAATCAAGTTCATATTTATATCAAAAAACAGCTTTTTACATTAGCATGTGACGTTCAGAACTAGCATACCCCCCGCAAACTTCCGGGGAATTCGCTAACATTTTACTAAATTACTCACGATAAACGTTCACAAAAAGCATAACAATTATTTTAAGAATTATAGATACAGACCTCCTCTATGCACTCGATATGTCCGATTTTAAAATAGCTTTTTGGTGAAAGCACATTTTGCAATATTCTAAGTACATAGCCCAGGCATCACGGGCTCGCTATTTAGACACCCGGCAAGTTTAGCACTCACCATAATCATATTTACTATTATAAAAGTTTGATTACCTTTTGTTGTCTTCGTCAGAATGCACACCCAGGACTGCTACTTCAATAACAAATGTTGGTTTGGTCCAAAATAATCCATCGTTATATCCGAATAGCGGCGTTTTGTTCGTGCGTTCCAGACACTATCCGAAATAGTAAAGAAGTGTCGCGCGCATGGCGCAATTCGTGACAATAAAATTCTAAATATTCCATTACCGTACTTCGAAGCATGTCAACCGCTGTTTAAAATCAATTTTTACGACATTTTTCTCGTAGAAAAGCGATAATATTCCGACAGGGAATCTCCTTTTCGGCAAACAGAGGAAAAAATCCCAAAGGCGGGGGCGGTCGGGGTCACGCGCATAAGCCCAGTGTCCCTTGATCGGCCACTTGAGAAAGGCGATAATGTGTTTCAGCCTGGGGCTGGAATGACGACATTCTGTTTTTTCTCGGGCTCTGAGAGCCTATGGAAGACGTGGGAAGTGTCACGTTAGAGCAGAGATCCTTAGTAAATGATAGAGATGGAAAAGAAGTTCAAGAAATGGTCAGACAGGCCACTTCCTGTAAAGGAATCTCTCAGGTTTTGACCTGCCATTTGAGTTCTGTTATACTCACAGACACCATTCAAACAGTTTTTGAAAATTTAGGGTGTTTTCTATCCATATGTAATAAGTATATGCATATTCTAGTTACTGGGTAGGAGTGGTAACCAGATTAAATCGGGTATGTTTTTTATCCAGCCGTGTCAATACTGCCCCCTAGCCCTAACAGGTTAACGTTAAATCTAGGCCTACGGCGTTAGCTGCGTCTGTTCCACATCAGTTTACTCCTGACACAATGTCTCAGGCCCAGGGGCATGTGAAAGTCCATATTGACCCAGGCTATTTACCTTTCATTACGGAGGGTTTTGTGTCTATGTTAGGAAGTAAGAACCTAGTGCCAGTGAAGATCCTACGAGACACAGGTGCCTCGGAATCGTTTGTGTTGGAATCTGTGTTACCTTTCTCTGCTGAGACTGATTCTGGGAATAGTGTTCTAATTAGGGGAATAGGTTTGAACAATCTGTCAGTTCCATTGCATAAACTGATATTGGATTGTGGACTGGTGAAAGGTGACGTTGTTGTGGGGGTGCGTCCTTCGTTGCCTATTGAGGGTATCGACGTTATCCTTGGGAATAACTTGGCTGGTGAGCGTGTGTGGCCTGTCGTGTTTCCATCTCTAGTGGTTTCCACTAAACCGTCAATTGTAGGGATTCCTGATGAGAGTGCGCAGAGTTTCCCAGCGGTGTTCTCTGCGGGTGCAGTGACGCGGTCTATGAGCCATGGTGACCCGGTCCCTGCTCCGGTAAATGAGAATACCACAAAGAAGTCTCTCACTGTTTTCCCTGTTATCCCGTTATCTGTATTCCGCTCCGATCTAATCAATGCGCCACGGACTGACCCCACATTAGAAGAGTTGCGTGACCAAATTGTGCCTGTGGAACAGTTGGGAGATGTCGCACATGGTTATTTTCTCCAAGAGGATGTTCTGATGAGAAAGTGGGAGTCTACAGAGGATGGTAAAACTGTTCGTTTGGCTGATACCGTTACTTCCCTTGGTTCTTGTAATACTAGGTCTGTGCATGAGGACGAAAATGTTCCTGGTCCCGATGATTGCATACTGCAGGGTAGATTGAAAAATTCAGAGACACTGGATATTTTGGATAGCCCTTTTACTCAGCTACCTGTTGATGGGCGGAAAGAGCTGGTTGGTCTGATTCGGAAAATTCCAGGTTTGTTTTCTGTGACACCTACACGTTGTGACGGCCCTGAATGTTTCTGAACCGTCTCAGTGCTTCTCCTTCCAATAGGGCGCTTTCCCTTTAATTCTCAATTAATTAGTGCTTCTTCCAATAGGGCGCTTCCCCTTTAATTCCCAATTAAATAGCCAGCATCAGCTGTGCAAAAGAGGAGTTGTGATGGAAACATGAATGAGGATGTGTTCGACCCTCAGTTCTGAAGCGTCTCTCTTCCGTTTGTTGTGCTGCTTTAAAAGTGTGCTTTGTGTAGCCTAATAGAAAATCTACCCAAGGTCGGCTCCACTCTTGCATCTGTGGACTACACCTCTCCGTTGGTTTTCGTGGCCTTTCTCCGCTGGAGATCTGTCGGCGGATTGGCTTCTCTGACTGACCGACGGACTACAACCTTTTTTGTATACGGTATTTCATTTGTTTTGGTGTGATGTATACTGTGATGATTTAGGTAGTTAGTTGTAGTTGAGGATTTATTGAAATGTGTGGTAAAATATTTGTTCTTTTCATTGTATGATTGACACTGGGTTTACGCTACACTGTATGAACGGACAACCATTGCGTGACTAAGGTCACTTGAGTTCCCTGAACTTGTTTACCGGGCTGGACTCTTTTTAGGCCCGAGGTACAGGACATTTCTGGAGGAACCAGAGCTGTTTAAAGCTCATTATTGTTATATTGTTGTGTGTGTGTGTGTGATCATTTAGGTTGTTAATACAACCACGCAAAAGAATAGTTGTTTTGAAGTTATTTCCATTGTTTTAAGGGTTTATGAAAAGTGTATTTCCATCCTGACTTTTACATGAGTCCTTTGTATTGGTGTAGACTTGACGGACCAGATGGGACTCATTCCCTATCAAACTAAAAGGAGAAACTAATATTTTCTCTGGTAGGCACAACCTACCTGGCACCCCTATAAATTATAACCTCAAGTCAAAACCGTTACAACGTACAAACTTGATAGAGCATAATATTGACATTGGAGATGCTGACCCCATTCGTCAGCGGTTCTATAGAGTCTCTGTAGAGAAACTGCGTTGTCTGGATGCTGAGGTCAGGTACATGCTGGAGAGTAAGATAGCAGAGCCTTCTTTCTCCAGTTGGGCTTCTCCCTGTATCTTGGTCAGTAAACCGGATGGAACGGACCACCGTAAGGTAAACGGAGTCACTAAGCCAGATTAATTTCCTCTTCCTCGGATGGAGGACTGCGTTGATCAAGTCGGCGCAGCTGTTTGTGCAAATTTGACCTGTTATTGTGCTATTGGCAGGTGCCACTGACGAGTAGGGCACATGACATTTTTGCCTTTATTACACCCTCTGGTCTGTACTCGTATTCGGTTATGAGTTTAGTGACTATGAATCGTTGGAGTCACTATGAATCGTTGGAGTCACTATGAATCGTTGGAGTCACTATGAATCGTTGGAGTCACTATGAATCGTTGGAGTGACTATGAATCGTTGGAGTGACTATGAATCGTTGGGAAATGACAACCGTTGAGAAGTGACTATGAACCGTTGGAAGATGTTGTTTGCGTTTGTAGCTGATGTGGTCTCTTGTGCGCCCTGTTCCTGAATGTTATGTGACTGACCATTGTTTGGTTTTATCATGTTCTAACTTTCCTGTCTGTTCCCTCCTGGTCTTGTGTTCTCCTTTCCTCTTAAATGTTGCTTCCTGTGCACAAAGGTTGCTGAGGTCTGGGGAGAAGGAGGTTGGCTGGGGCAAGTGGAAGGTGAACATGTAACCTCTCGTCAATTTGGGACGCAGAGGCCTGTGTCAATTTGGGACGCAGAGGCCTGTGTCAATTTGGGACGCAGAGGCCTGTGTCAATTTGGGACGCAGAGGCCTGTGTCAATTTGGGACGCAGAGGCCTGTGTCAATTTGGGACGCAGAGGCCTGTGTCAATTTGGGACGCAGAGGCCTGTGTCAATTTGGGACGCAGAGGCCTGTGTCAATTTGGGACGCAGAGGCCTGTGTCAATTTGGGACGCAGAGGCCTGTGTCAATTTGGGACGCAGAGGCCTGTGTCAATTTGGGACGCAGAGGCCTGTGTCAATTTGGGACGCAGAGGCCTGTGTCAATTTGGGACGCAGAGGCTGGTACGTTGTTCCGGGGCCCTTGTTGGTCCCCGGTTTTATGGGGGGGTGTGTGACGACCCTCCCACTCTGTCTGCCGTATTCTCTCTGTTCTTGTTTCCTTGTTAGGATGCCGGTGGGCGGAGTTGGAAGGGTCGTCAGCTAAATGGGAAGCACCTGGGCCCAGCTGTGTCCCAGGATAAAGAGACCTCTTCCACAGTTATTGAGAGGACTCTCTCCATGCAGACACTTTTTTGATTTTGGTTGTGTAGTTTTGTGGCTTTTTGGTTATTTCCTTTGGCACCTTTCAACACCCTGCATTATTACATTCAGGTATGCAAAACACTCACTTACACTACTGATTACTGATTACACACACGCCATTGTTAATTATTTAGTTATTTTAGTTAATAAATATATATTTTGATACTCCTTGTCTCCACGTTGTCTCCCTTTTGTTGTGAACTCAGAGCCGGTTCTGTAACGCTCTGGCCATAGAGAGGGGTTTTTGTTCTTTATTTTGGTTAGGCCAGGGTGTTACATTGGGTGGGCGTTCTATGTTCCTTTTTCTATGTTTTGGTATTTCTTTGTTTTGGGCCATGTGTGTGGCTCCCAATCAGGCACAGGTGGTGCTCGTTGCTGCTGATTGGGAGTCACACATAAGGAGCATGTTTTTCCTTTGGGTTTTGTGGGTAATTGTTTCTTGTTTAGTGTGGTTGCACCTGACAGGACTGTTGGCTGTCAGTTTCCTTGTTTTTGTATAGTGTTCTTTCCAATTAAATTGAAGGATGAATACTAACTCTGCTGCATTTTGGTCCTTTCCTGAAGACAGCCCTTACAGGTTCGTAACAAGTGGGGGCTCATCCGGGATCTTGAACTTGTGTTTGGGAGAAAACGTGGCGGTATGTTAAATTGAGGTGCTTTGTTTGTTAGTTTGAGTTTGGTGCTCAGTATTGGTTGCCTTTGTTTGTTTGGTTTGTGTGCTGTGTTGGAGAGAATACATTGGTTAGTTTCCAGGCCCCTGCCTAGCCTGGAAACGCTTGTTCTACTTGCTGTTGGGACGTTGGTCTGAGGTGAGTACAATCAGCTGTGTACCTTGGTGGGAGATTTGGATAGGGTAGTGAAACTTACTACCCGGAGCTATAACCTTTTTCCCCTGATAGGCTTAGTGACGTGTTTCATTTTGGAATATGTTGGGCATTGTTTGTTATTTTTGTGTGGTGTCTGTGGACTGAGCAGTTGTCTCGGGGGCACATCCGTGGCTTGGTGGAATCTACCAGCGTGCTGGGGGGTTACTTCCTTGCCAGCGGGCTACAGTGCATAATTACCCACCGCAAATCTGCATGAAGACTAGGGTTGAGTTATTGTAGATTTTGGGGAAGCTCCATTTCTCATCTCTTTTCTGTGGTGCCCGGTGTGATTTGTATTTTCTCTTGTTGTGGTCTGGTGTGCTCAGTAGAGGGGTTGAGTGAGAATTTTTTTGACTATGGCGTCTAATGTAGACGAGTTCATTCGCTTTCCATCAAAGGAACTGTTAGATGTATGTACTAAAGAACAGCTGTTGAAGGTTGCTGAACACTACAAGGTTGAAATTAGTGATAAATGTAAAAAAAATTCTATTAGGTTAATATTGAAGGCCAATCTGATGGAGAGTGGTATTCTTGAAGATACCACTGGGGCAGCCTCTGCTGAGGACTCGCCGTCTCCCCGATATGTTACAATTACCGCTCCATCGGTTAGTCCTAGTAGTCTTCTTTTTGAACAGCAGAAAGAGCTGCTTCTGTTACAGCTAGAGCACGATCGTGTAAAATATGAGAAGGAATTGGAATTTAAACAGGATATGGAGCGTGCTAAAATCAAGCTGCAACAAGAGCGACTAGAGTTGGTTAGGGAAGGAAAGCTCTCAGGGGAGAGTTTGCTCTGGGAAGGTGACGCAGATTTACTTAGGAGTCGTTCCTCTTTTGGGTGTGCCCCGGACACATTTGACATTGTTGGGAATTTACGGTTGTTGCCTCAGTTTAATGAAAAGGACCCTGAGACATTATTTTCGTTGTTTGAGCGTGTTGCTGACGCTAGGAGTTGGCCTGATTCTGACCGCACTTTAATGTTGCAGTGTGTGCTGACTGGTAAAGCGCAGGAAGCATATTCAGCTCTTAGTGTAGCCGACAGTGTCAGTTATGATAAGGTTAAAAGGGCGGTGTTACAGATTTACGAATTGGTTCCTGAGGCTTACTGCCAACGATTTAGAACTTTAGAAAGGGATGATAGGCAGACTCATGTTGAGTTTGCGCGAAAATTATCTTCACAGTTTAATCGCTGGTGTTCCGCCTCTGCGGTTATGACTTTTCAAGGGCTGTGTGATCTGATTATGCTAGAGCAATTTAAGGACACAATCCCTGATCATATAGCGACGTATATTAACGAACGAAAAGTACAGACTGTCGCTGAAGCTGCGGTTTTGGCGGACGAATATGTTTTGACTCACAAAAGTATTTTTGTAGAACCCCGTACTTGGAGTGAGTGGGGGCGTTCGGAGAGATTTGGGCCTCGCTCACCGAGATACTCTGGTTCACGGGCAGAGTTTTATTCAACTAGGGTTGAGCCTGACTCCCGTGGTAAAACTGACTTTGGTCAAGAGTGTCACTACTGTCAAGGCTCAGGTCATTGGAAAAACGAATGTCCGGTTCTCAGGTCTAGGGGTAAATTCAGTACGTGTGTTAACCTCTATGGGCTAGGTGGGACGCTTGCGTCCCACCTACGTAACAGCCACTGCCAGCCTGTGGCGCGATTTTCAAAACCTTAAAAATCCTATTACTTCAATTTCTCAAACATATGACTATTTTACAGCCATTTAAAGACAAGACTCTCGTTAATCTAACCACACTGTCCGATTTCAAAAAGGCTTTACAACGAAAGCAAAACATTAGATTATGTCAGCAGAGTACCAAGCCAGAAATAATCAGACACCCATTTTTCAAGCCAGCATATAATGTCACCAAAACCCAGAAGACAGCTAAATGCAGCACTCACCTTTGATGATCTTCATCAGATGACAACCCTAGGACATTATGTTATACAATACATGCATGTTTTGTTCAATCAAGTTCATATTTATATCAAAAAACAGCTTTTTACATTAGCATGTGACGTTCAGAACTAGCATACCCCCCGCAAACTTCCGGGGAATTCGCTAACATTTTACTAAATTACTCACGATAAACGTTCACAAAAAGCATAACAATTATTTTAAGAATTATAGATACAGACCTCCTCTATGCACTCGATATGTCCGATTTTAAAATAGCTTTTTGGTGAAAGCACATTTTGCAATATTCTAAGTACATAGCCCAGGCATCACGGGCTCGCTATTTAGACACCCGGCAAGTTTAGCACTCACCATAATCATATTTACTATTATAAAAGTTTGATTACCTTTTGTTGTCTTCGTCAGAATGCACACCCAGGACTGCTACTTCAATAACAAATGTTGGTTTGGTCCAAAATAATCCATCGTTATATCCGAATAGCGGCGTTTTGTTCGTGCGTTCCAGACACTATCCGAAATAGTAAAGAAGTGTCGCGCGCATGGCGCAATTCGTGACAATAAAATTCTAAATATTCCATTACCGTACTTCGAAGCATGTCAACCGCTGTTTAAAATCAATTTTTACGACATTTTCCTCGTAGAAAAGCGATAATATTCCGACAGGGAATCTCCTTTTCGGCAAACAGAGGAAAAAATCCCAAAGGCGGGGGCGGTCGGGGTCACGCGCATAAGCCCAGTGTCCCTTGATCGGCCACTTGAGAAAGGCGATAATGTGTTTCAGCCTGGGGCTGGAATGACGACATTCTGTTTTTTCCCGGGCTCTGAGAGCCTATGGAAGACGTGGGAAGTGTCACGTTAGAGCAGAGATCCTTAGTAAATGATAGAGATGGAAAAGAAGTTCAAGAAATGGTCAGACAGGCCACTTCCTGTAAAGGAATCTCTCAGGTTTTGACCTGCCATTTGAGTTATGTTATACTCACAGACACCATTCAAACAGTTTTAGAAAATTTAGGGTGTTTTCTATCCATATGTAATAAGTATATGCATATTCTAGTTACTGGGTAGGAGTGGTAACCAGATTAAATCGGGTATGTTTTTTATCCAGCCGTGTCAATACTGCCCCCTAGCCCTAACAGGTTAACGTTAAATCTAGGCCTACGGCGTTAGCTGCGTCTGTTCCACATCAGTTTACTCCTGACACAATGTCTCAGGCCCAGGGGCATGTGAAAGTCCATATTGACCCAGGCTATTTACTTTTCATTACGGAGGGTTTTGTGTCTATGTTAGGAAGTAAGAACCTAGTGCCAGTGAAGATCCTACGAGACACAGGTGCCTCGGAATCGTTTGTGTTGGAATCTGTGTTACCTTTCTCTGCTGAGACTGATTCTGGGAATAGTGTTCTAATTAGGGGAATAGGTTTGAACAATCTGTCAGTTCCATTGCATAAACTGATATTGGATTGTGGACTGGTGAAAGGTGACGTTGTTGTGGGGGTGCGTCCTTCGTTGCCTATTGAGGGTATCGACGTTATCCTTGGGAATAACTTGGCTGGTGAGCGTGTGTGGCCTGTCGTGTTTCCATCTCTAGTGGTTTCCACTAAACCGTCAATTGTAGGGATTCCTGATGAGAGTGCGCAGAGTTTCCCAGCGGTGTTCTCTGCGGGTGCAGTGACGCGGTCTATGAGCCATGGTGACCCGGTCCCTGCTCCGGTAAATGAGAATACCACAAAGAAGTCTCTCACTGTTTTCCCTGTTATCCCGTTATCTGTATTCCGCTCCGATCTAATCAATGCGCCACGGACTGACCCCACATTAGAAGAGTTGCGTGACCAAATTGTGCCTGTGGAACAGTTGGGAGATGTCGCACATGGTTATTTTCTCCAAGAGGATGTTCTGATGAGAAAGTGGGAGTCTACAGAGGATGGTAAAACTGTTCGTTTGGCTGATACCGTTACTTCCCTTGGTTCTTGTAATACTAGGTCTGTGCATGAGGACGAAAATGTTCCTGGTCCCGATGATTGCATACTGCAGGGTAGATTGAAAAATTCAGAGACACTGGATATTTTGGATAGCCCTTTTACTCAGCTACCTGTTGATGGGCGGAAAGAGCTGGTTGGTCTGATTCGGAAAATTCCAGGTTTGTTTTCTGTGACACCTACACGTTGTGACGGCCCTGAATGTTTCTGAACCGTCTCAGTGCTTCTCCTTCCAATAGGGCGCTTTCCCTTTAATTCTCAATTAATTAGTGCTTCTTCCAATAGGGCGCTTCCCCTTTAATTCCCAATTAAATAGCCAGCATCAGCTGTGCAAAAGAGGAGTTGTGATGGAAACATGAATGAGGATGTGTTCGACCCTCAGTTCTGAAGCGTCTCTCTTCCGTTTGTTGTGCTGCTTTAAAAGTGTGCTTTGTGTAGCCTAATAGAAAATCTACCCAAGGTCGGCTCCACTCTTGCATCTGTGGACTACACCTCTCCGTTGGTTTTCGTGGCCTTTCTCCGCTGGAGATCTGTCGGCGGATTGGCTTCTCTGACTGACCGACGGACTACAACCTTTTTTGTATACGGTATTTCATTTGTTTTGGTGTGATGTATACTGTGATGATTTAGGTAGTTAGTTGTAGTTGAGGATTTATTGAAATGTGTGGTAAAATATTTGTTCTTTTCATTGTATGATTGACACTGGGTTTACGCTACACTGTATGAACGGACAACCATTGCGTGACTAAGGTCACTTGAGTTCCCTGAACTTGTTTACCGGGCTGGACTCTTTTTAGGCCCGAGGTACAGGACATTTCTGGAGGAACCAGAGCTGTTTAAAGCTCATTATTGTTATATTGTTGTGTGTGTGTGTGTGATCATTTAGGTTGTTAATACAACCACGCAAAAGAATACAGTTGTTTTGAAGTTATTTCCATTGTTTTAAGGGTTTATGAAAAGTGTATTTCCATCCTGACTTTTACATGAGTCCTTTGTATTGGTGTAGACTTGACGGACCAGATGGGACTCATTCCCTATCAAACTAAAAGGAGAAACTAATATTTTCTCTGGTAGGCACAACCTACCTGGCACCCCTATAAATTATAACCTCAAGTCAAAACCGTTACAACGTACAAACTTGATAGAGCATAATATTGACATTGGAGATGCTGACCCCATTCGTCAGCGGTTCTATAGAGTCTCTGTAGAGAAACTGCGTTGTCTGGATGCTGAGGTCAGGTACATGCTGGAGAGTAAGATAGCAGAGCCTTCTTTCTCCAGTTGGGCTTCTCCCTGTATCTTGGTCAGTAAACCGGATGGAACGGACCACCGTAAGGTAAACGGAGTCACTAAGCCAGATTAATTTCCTCTTCCTCGGATGGAGGACTGCGTTGATCAAGTCGGCGCAGCTGTTTGTGCAAATTTGACCTGTTATTGTGCTATTGGCAGGTGCCACTGACGAGTAGGGCACATGACATTTTTGCCTTTATTACACCCTCTGGTCTGTACTCGTATTCGGTTATGAGTTTAGTGACTATGAATCGTTGGAGTCACTATGAATCGTTGGAGTCACTATGAATCATTGGAGTGACTATGAATCGTTGGGAAATGACAACCGTTGAGAAGTGACTATGAACCGTTGGAAGATGTTGTTTGCGTTTGTAGCTGATGTGGTCTCTTGTGCGCCCTGTTCCTGAATGTTATGTGACTGACCATTGTTTGGTTTTATCATGTTCTAACTTTCCTGTCTGTTCCCTCCTGGTCTTGTGTTCTCCTTTCCTCTTAAATGTTGCTTCCTGTGCACAAAGGTTGCTGAGGTCTGGGGAGAAGGAGGTTGGCTGGGGCAAGTGGAAGGTGAACATGTAACCTCTCGTCAATTTGGGACGCAGAGGCCTGTGTCAATTTGGGACGCAGAGGCCTGTGTCAATTTGGGACGCAGAGGCCTGTGTCAATTTGGGACGCAGAGGCCTGTGTCAATTTGGGACGCAGAGGCCTGTGTCAATTTGGGACGCAGAGGCCTGTGTCAATTTGGGACGCAGAGGCCTGTGTCAATTTGGGACGCAGAGGCCTGTGTCAATTTGGGACGCAGAGGCTGGTACGTTGTTCCGGGGCCCTTGTTGGTCCCCGGTTTTATGGGGGGGTGTGTGACGACCCTCCCACTCTGTCTGCCGTATTCTCTCTGTTCTTGTTTCCTTGTTAGGATGCCGGTGGGCGGAGTTGGAAGGGTCGTCAGCTAAATGGGAAGCACCTGGGCCCAGCTGTGTCCCAGGATAAAGAGACCTCTTCCACAGTTATTGAGAGGACTCTCTCCATGCAGACACTTTTTTGATTTTGGTTGTGTAGTTTTGTGGCTTTTTGGTTATTTCCTTTGGCACCTTTCAACACCCTGCATTATTACATTCAGGTATGCAAAACACTCACTTACACTACTGATTACTGATTACACACACGCCATTGTTAATTATTTAGTTATTTTAGTTAATAAATATATATTTTGATACTCCTTGTCTCCACGTTGTCTCCCTTTTGTTGTGAACTCAGAGCCGGTTCTGTAACGCTCTGGCCATAGAGGGGGTTTTTGTTCTTTATTTTGGTTAGGCCAGGGTGTTACATTGGGTGGGCGTTCTGTTACTTTTTCTATGTTTTGGTATTTCTTTGTTTTGGGCCATGTGTGTGGCTCCCAATCAGGCACAGGTGGTGCTCGTTGCTGCTGATTGGGAGTCACACATAAGGAGCATGTTTTTCCTTTGGGTTTTGTGGGTAATTGTTTCTTGTTTAGTGTGGTTGCACCTGACAGGACTGTTGGCTGTCAGTTTCCTTGTTTTTGTATAGTGTTCTTTCCAATTAAATTGAAGGATGAATACTAACTCTGCTGCATTTTGGTCCTTTCCTGAAGACAGCCCTTACAGGTTCGTAACAAGTGGGGGCTCATCCGGGATCTTGAACTTGTGTTTGGGAGAAAACGTGGCGGTATGTTAACCTCTTGGGGCTAGGTGGGACGCTAGCGTGCCACCCGTGGTGCACTCCATCAACAGCAGGTGCATTTCAAGAGCGGCAAATTTGAATCCAAATAAATGTCAAAATTCAAATTTTTCAAAAATACAACAATGTTACACCATTTGAAAGATAAACATCTCCTTAATCTAACCACGTTTTACGATTTCAAAAAGGTTTTACGGCGAAAGCATAAATTTAGAGTATGTTAGGACAGTACATTTACAAGAGTTGTGTGTAATGTTTTGTCAAGTCAAAGACAGGGTCACCAAAACCATAAAACCAGCTAAAATGATACACTAACCTTTTACAATCTCCATCAGATGACACTCCTAGGACATTATGTTAGACAATGCATGCATTTTTAGTTCTATCAAGTTCATATTTATATACAAAAACAGCGTTTTACTATGGCATTGATGTTGAGGAAATCGTTTCCCTCCAATAACCGGCAGTCAAGTCAGCGTCACAAATTAAATAATTAAAATTAGAAAACATTGGTAAAATATTATATTGTCATTTAAAGAATTATAGATTTACATCTTTTGAACGCAATCAACTTGCCAGATTTAAAAATAACCTTACTGGGAAATCACACTTTGCAATAATCTGAGCACTGTGCCCAGAAAAATACGCGTTGCGATACAGACTAGACGTCATGTTGGGGAGATCTAAAATCGAAAATACTATGTAAATAATCCATTACCTTTGATTCTCTTCATCAGATGTCACTTCCAGGTATCACAGGTCCATAACGAATGTAGTTTTGTTCAAAAAAGCTCATCATTTATGTCCAAAAATCTCCGTCTCGTTAGCACATGATGTAAGCCAGCCGGACTTCTCGTCATGAACGAGGGGAAAAAATATATTTCCGTTCGTTCAAACATGTCAAACGTTGTATAGCATAAATCATTAGGGCCTTTTTTAACCAGAACATGAATAATATTCAAGGTGGACGAATGCATAGCCTTTTATAACGTATTGGAACGAGGGTACCCAACATGAAGTAGCGCGCCAGGTGTCTAATGGGACATCACCGTTCCATGGCTCTTGTTCGGTCAGATCTCCCTCCAGAAGACTCAAAACACTTTGTAAAGGCTGGTGACATCTAGTGGAAGCAATAGGAAGTGCCAAAATATTCCTAAACCCCTGTGTTTTTCAATGGGAGAGGTTTAAAGTCAATACAACACATCAGGTATCCACTTCCTGTCAGAAAATGTCTCAGGGTTTTGCCTGCCAAATGAGTTCTGTTATACTCACAGACACCATTCAAACAGTTTTGGAAACTTTAGAGTGTTTTCTATCCATATATAATAAGTATATGCATATTCTAGTTACTGGGTAGGATTAGTAACCAGATTAAATCGGGTACATTTTTTTTATCCAGACGTGCAAATGCTGCCCCCTAGACCCAACAGGTTAATACAACCACGCAAAAGAATACAGTTGTTTTGAAGTTATTTCCATTGTTTTAAGGGTTTATGAAAAGTGTATTTCCATCCTGACTTTTACATGAGTCCTTTGTATTGGTGTAGACTTGACGGACCAGATGGGACTCATTCCCTATCAAACTAAAAGGAGAAACTAATATTTTCTCTGGTAGGCACAACCTACCTGGCACCCCTATAAATTATAACCTCAAGTCAAAACCGTTACATAAAAAATGGCACCCCAGATGGGACCTCAACATTGAGAAATAACCAAAGCAAATCTTTTGTGTGGAATTAAAACAATGGATTCACCCCAAGAAAATGTGCTCATCCATATCATACCTGTCAATGGGAATACACAGGGCCAGTCTGACCATCGAGCCGACAATACAAATCATAATGTCAATGGAGTTGATTTGGGCCAGAGCCCTGGGAATCTGAAGGCTCGGTCTGGACCACAGGCCACAGGAGGTCTAACCAGCTACTCCCTTATTGACATGGATCTGTGTGGAAGTACTGAGCTAGCCTTCCCTCTGACGCCCAACCTTCCTCCATTGTCTGGTTTATCTCCAGAGGTTGTAGTCTTACAACTTCAAGGTGACATCCTTGATATTCGTCGGACTCAACAACATCTCCAAACTCTAATCCACCATAAATTCAAATGTCTGAGTGAAGAGCAACAACAGAGTGCCATGGAATTCAGAAACTCACTGAGCACTCTAACCCACACACTGACAGAGCTCAGTGAGAGTGGAAGACGGGATGTTACTGGTGCCATGGACAGGCAGTTTGACTACCAACAAACCCAACTCACTGCCACTCTCCAGTGGCGCTTGCAACATCATCACACTGAGGTTCTCAAGGACGTTAATTCAGTTTTTTCTCCTCTGGTTAACACTGTAGACCACTTGCAGAAAGAGCTTTCTAATTGTGTTAAAATGTTGGCTGACGTGTCTGTTGACATGGCCTCCATTAGGCACAACTCCTTGCACAGAGCTTCTCTGGTGTCCACTTCTGTTCAGACCACTGAGGGCCAAGCTGGCACCTCAGAACAGCTAAGACAAGGCCATGCTGCAGCCACCCCTTACAGGATGCAATCCACCATGCATCCTGGTGTTCATTTTCATGGTCCGATAACTCCCTCACCCTCTACTTCCTCAATCCCTCCTAGCTCTTTTGTTCATGGTGATTTGAGTAGACGTCATGTGGGGGCGATGCCCATTAAATTGCAATTTCCCACCTTTGGGAAAAAAGATGACAGTCCTGATCCGCTAATGTATCTGGAAAGATGTCGTGACTTTCTTGCCCTCAATCCCCTGGCTGACGAAGAACTCCTTGCCACATTGAGGAATGTGTTGCATGGTACAGCTCGAGACTGGTGGGATGTGGCACGTCTCACCACTACCTCCTGGGCTGACTTTGAGGCCAAGTTTTCCTCTGCATTTCTGTCTGAGGACTACACAGATGAGCTGGCAGACAGTCTTTAATCGAGTGCAAAGAGAGAAGGAGAGTATCCGTGACTTTGCATACGGTTACCACTCCCTGTGCAGAAGGTGGAAACCTGGTATTGAGGAGGAAGAGGTCATTAAATTGATCTTGAAGAACATCAACCCACTACTAGCCAGTCAACTCAGAGAAAGAGTCACCACTGTTGATGGACTGGTTCGCCTGGGACAGCAGTTCGAGAAGGACAGAGAATGCCAACAGCAATATGAACAGAGAAAGAAACAGACACCCAAACCGTTACCCAAGCCAGACCATCAACAACAGCCACAGTCTCCAGCCAAAACCCCTCCCATGTTCTGTTGGAGATGTAGCCAAAAGGGACATTCTTCAGCTACATGTCCAAGACCATATCAAGTAAACCCTTCCAGAAACCACAAATCACAACAGGCAAACACACCTAACTCCCTTCGCAGGAACGACCATCCTACTCTGGGTGCTTTGACCAGAGATGAAACCCCAAGTGTCACTGCCTACGCCGCCCCATTGACATCCCCTTCCTTTCAGTTAATACCGCACCAATTGGTGTTACCCCTGTCCATAGGTCCATGGACAGGAAGAGCCATCCTGGACACCGGGTCATCCTACACACTGCTCAATGAGAAACTGTGGAAGGAGGTTAAAGGTCTACACTACAACTTGAAGCCGTGGACAGAAGGTCCACTCTATCTGGCTGATGGTGAGGCTAAACGACCACTTGGATGGAGTGAGGTAGAGTTCCACCTGTGTAACCACTCCTATATGATTCCTTCTGTTATCCTACAAACCAAGAACCTTGCTTTTCCTGTTGTGTTGGGAATTGATTTCATGTACTTCAGTGGTGTCCAGATTGATATCGCACACAATTGCTACTGGTTTCCATACAATCCGAGCAAGAAGCATTTCTTCCAGTCAGAAGCTACAAAGTTACATGATTGGGGTCCAAATGTGGCAGTCTTCTCTGCCATTGCTCCGGTACCACTAACCCTCGATAATCCTTCTGATGATCTCCTTTTACAGGCTGTGAGAAGAGCTCAGCTGGAACAGCCAGAGGAGTTAAGGCTGTTGGAACAGCTGCAGAATAACGCTGATGTATGTACTTCAAAGCTGGGACGTACCGGGCTCCTGAAGCACAAAATATTCCTTACACAGGAAATGCCGATCAAGCAGAAGCCATATCGTTTGTCCCCAGCAAAGCTAATCATCCAAAAAGGACTCATTAATGATATGTTGACACAAAATATAATTGAACGTTCATCCTCTCCCTGGGCTGCTCCTGTTGTCCTCATCCCAAAAAAGACCGGTGGTCTTAGATTTTGTGTGGACTATAGGAAGACCAACAAGGTTTCCCAGACTGATGCCTATCCTCTTCCCACCATCCAAGAGATCCTGGAGTCATTGTCTGGCGCGGTTGTGTTCACTACCCTTGACCTCAATAGTGGCTATTGGCAGGTTGAGATGGACCAGGAAAGCAAGGACAAGACTGCTTTTGTCTGTGCTGAGGGCTTGTTTTCCTTTAAGGTGATGCCTTTTGGATTAAAGAATGCACCTGCCACTTTCCAAAGACTCATGGAGATTGCGTTAGGTGAGCTCAAAGGGAAGATCTGTTTCGTCTACCTGGACGATATAATTATCTACTCCCAGACCAGAGAACAACATTTTCAAGATCTTCAAGCAGTGTTGGACAAGCTAAGGGAAGCTGGTCTGACATTGAACATGAAGAAGAGCAACTTCTGCCAAACCTCCCTGAAGTTCCTTGGCCATATTGTGTCTTTTGACGGCACTCATGTGGATCCCGAAAAGACCAAGGCGGTACAAGATTTCCCTGTCCCAACCACACTCAAGGCCCTTCAACGGTTCCTTGGGATGGCTGGATGGTACCATCGGTTTGTGTTGAACTTCTCCCAGGTGGCAGAACCCCTCAACGCATTGAAGCGAAAAGGTGCGAAATTCCGATGGACGGCAGAGTGCCAGACCTCTTTTGAAACCCTGAAACGACACCTCGTCACACCTCCCATTTTGGGTCATCCCAACTTTGATTGCCCTTTTGTTGTTTACACTGATGCAAGTGATGTTGGACTTGGTGCTGTTCTAGTCCAACAGACTGGACTTGGCATTGAAGAAGTGCTAGCGTTCGCCAGTCGAACATTGAATGGAGCAGAACGGAACTACTCCACAACCGAGCAAGAGTGCCTCGCAGTTGTCTGGGCTTTGGAAAAGTGGAGGTACTACCTGGAGGGAAGACACTTCACTGTGGTCACTGACCATTCCTCCCTTGTGTGGGTGTTCAAGACCAACAAACCAAGCACCAGACTTATCAGATGGGCTCTACGGTTGCAAGAGTTCACCTTTGCAGTAGAATACAGGAAAGGAAAATACAACACTGTTCCAGATTACATTACAATTACATTTAAGTCATTTAGCAGACGCTCTTATCCAGAGCAACTTACAAAATGGTGCATTCACCTTATGATATCCAGTGGAACAACCACTTTACAATAGTGCATCTAAATATTTTAAGGGGGGGGGGGGGTTAGAAGGATTACTTTATCCTATCCTAGGTATTCCTTAACCTCTATGGGCTAGGTGGGACGCTAGCGTGCCACCCGTGGTGCACTCCATCAACAGCAGGTGCATTTCAAGAGCGGCAAATTTGAATCCAAATAAATGTCAAAATTCAAATTTTTCAAAAATACAACTATGTTACACCATTTGAAAGATAAACATCTCCTTAATCTAACCACGTTTTACGATTTCAAAAAGGTTTTACGGCGAAAGCATAAATTTAGAGTATGTTAGGACAGTACATTTACAAGAGTTGTGTGTAATGTTTTGTCAATTCAAAGACAGGGTCACCAAAACCATAAAACCAGCTAAAATGATGCACTAACCTTTTACAATCTCCATCAGATGACACTCCTAGGACATTATGTTAGACAATGCATGCATTTTTAGTTCTATCAAGTTCATATTTATATCCAAAAACAGCGTTTTACTATGGCATTGATGTTGAGGAAATCGTTTCCCTCCAATAACCGGCAGTCAAGTCAGCGTCACAAATTAAATAATTAAAATTAGAAAACATTGGTAAAATATTATATTGTCATTTAAAGAATTATAGATTTACATCTCTTGAACGCAATCAACTTGCCAGATTTAAAAATAACCTTACTGGGAAATCACACTTTGCAATAATCTGAGCACTGCGCCCAGAAAAATACGCGTTGCGATACAGACTAGACGTCATGTTGGGGAGATCTAAAATCGAAAATACTATGTAAATAATCCATTACCTTTGATTCTCTTCATCAGATGTCACTTCCAGGTATCACAGGTCCATAACGAATGTAGTTTTGTTCAAAAAAGCTCATCATTTATGTCCAAAAATCTCCGTCTTGTTAGCACATGATCTAAGCCAGCCGGACTTCTCGTCATGAACGAGGGGAAAAAATATATTTACGTTCGTTCAAACATGTCAAACGTTGTATAGCATAAATCATTAGGGCCTTTTTTATCCAGAACATGAATAATATTCAAGGTGGACGAATGCATACTCTTTTATAACGTATTGGAACGAGGGTACCCAACATGAACTCGCGCGCCAGGTGTCTAATGGGACATCATCGTTCCATGGCTCTTGTTCGGTCAGATCTCCCTCCAGAAGACTCAAAACACTTTGTAAAGGCTGGTGACATCTAGTGGAAGCAATAGGAAGTGCCAAAATATTCCTCAGCCCCTGTGTTTTTCAATGGGATAGGTTTAAAGGTAATACAACACATCAGGTATCCACTTCCTGTCAGAAAATGTCTCAGGGTTTTTCCTGCCAAATGAGTTCTGTTATAAAAAAATTGAATTTTGACATTTATTTGGATTCAAATTTGCCGCTCTTGAAATGCACCTGCTGTTGATGGAGTGCACCACGGGTGGCACGCTAGCGTCCCACCTAGCCCATAGAGGTTAACCTCTTGGGGCTAGGTGGGACGCTAGCGTGCCACCCGTGGTGCACTCCATCAACAGCAGGTGCATTTCAAGAGCGGCAAATTTGAATCCAAATAAATGTCAAAATTCAAATTTTTCAAAAATACAACTATGTTACACCATTTGAAAGATAAACATCTCCTTAATCTAACCACGTTTTACGATTTCAAAAAGGTTTTACGGCGAAAGCATAAATTTAGAGTATGTTAGGACAGTACATTTACAAGAGTTGTGTGTAATGTTTTGTCAAGTCAAAGACAGGGTCACCAAAACCATAAAACCAGCTAAAATGATACACTAACCTTTTACAATCTCCATCAGATGACACTCCTAGGACATTATGTTAGACAATGCATGCATTTTTAGTTCTATCAAGTTCATATTTATATACAAAAACAGCGTTTTACTATGGCATTGATGTTGAGGAAATCGTTTCCCTCCAATAACCGGCAGTCAAGTCAGCGTCACAAATTAAATAATTAAAATTAGAAAACATTGGTAAAATATTATATTGTCATTTAAAGAATTATAGATTTACATCTTTTGAACGCAATCAACTTGCCAGATTTAAAAATAACCTTACTGGGAAATCACACTTTGCAATAATCTGAGCACTGTGCCCAGAAAAATACGCGTTGCGATACAGACTAGACGTCATGTTGGGGAGATCTAAAATCGAAAATACTATGTAAATAATCCATTACCTTTGATTCTCTTCATCAGATGTCACTTCCAGGTATCACAGGTCCATAACGAATGTAGTTTTGTTCAAAAAAGCTCATCATTTATGTCCAAAAATCTCCGTCTCGTTAGCACATGATGTAAGCCAGCCGGACTTCTCGTCATGAACGAGGGGAAAAAATATATTTCCGTTCGTTCAAACATGTCAAACGTTGTATAGCATAAATCATTAGGGCCTTTTTTAACCAGAACATGAATAATATTCAAGGTGGACGAATGCATAGCCTTTTATAACGTATTGGAACGAGGGTACCCAACATGAAGTAGCGCGCCAGGTGTCTAATGGGACATCACCGTTCCATGGCTCTTGTTCGGTCAGATCTCCCTCCAGAAGACTCAAAACACTTTGTAAAGGCTGGTGACATCTAGTGGAAGCAATAGGAAGTGCCAAAATATTCCTAAACCCCTGTGTTTTTCAATGGGAGAGGTTTAAAGTCAATACAACACATCAGGTATCCACTTCCTGTCAGAAAATGTCTCAGGGTTTTGCCTGCCAAATGAGTTCTGTTATACTCACAGACACCATTCAAACAGTTTTGGAAACTTTAGAGTGTTTTCTATCCATATATAATAAGTATATGCATATTCTAGTTACTGGGTAGGATTAGTAACCAGATTAAATCGGGTACATTTTTTTTATCCAGACGTGCAAATGCTGCCCCCTAGACCCAACAGGTTAACAACCTAAATGATCACACACACACACACAACAATATAACAATAATGAGCTTTAAACAGCTCTGGTTCCTCCAGAAATGTCCTGTACCTCGGGCCTAAAAAGAGTCCAGCCCGGTAAACAAGTTCAGGGAACTCAAGTGACCTTAGTCACGCAATGGTTGTCCGTTCATACAGTGTAGCGTAAACCCAGTGTCAATCATACAATGAAAAGAACAAATATTTTACCACACATTTCAATAAATCCTCAACTACAACTAACTACCTAAATCATCACAGTATACATCACACCAAAACAAATGAAATACCGTATACAAAAAAGGTTGTAGTCCGTCGGTCAGTCAGAGAAGCCAATCCGCCGACAGATCTCCAGCAGAGAAAGGCCACGAAAACCAACGGAGAGGTGTAGTCCACAGATGCAAGAGTGGAGCCGACCTTGGGTAGATTTTCTATTAGGCTACACAAAGCACACTTTTAAAGCAGCACAACAAACGGAAGAGAGACGCTTCAGAACTGAGGGTCGAACACATCCTCATTCATGTTTCCATCACAACTCCTCTTTTGCACAGCTGATGCTGGCTATTTAATTGGGAATTAAAGGGGAAGCGCCCTATTGGAAGAAGCACTAATTAATTGAGAATTAAAGGGAAAGCGCCCTATTGGAAGGAGAAGCACTGAGACGGTTCAGAAACATTCAGGGCCGTCACAACGTGTAGGTGTCACAGAAAACAAACCTGGAATTTTCCGAATCAGACCAACCAGCTCTTTCCGCCCATCAACAGGTAGCTGAGTAAAAGGGCTATCCAAAATATCCAGTGTCTCTGAATTTTTCAATCTACCCTGCAGTATGCAATCATCGGGACCAGGAACATTTTCGTCCTCATGCACAGACCTAGTATTACAAGAACCAAGGGAAGTAACGGTATCAGCCAAACGAACAGTTTTACCATCCTCTGTAGACTCCCACTTTCTCATCAGAACATCCTCTTGGAGAAAATAACCATGTGCGACATCTCCCAACTGTTCCACAGGCACAATTTGGTCACGCAACTCTTCTAATGTGGGGTCAGTCCGTGGCGCATTGATTAGATCGGAGCGGAATACAGATAACGGGATAACAGGGAAAACAGTGAGAGACTTCTTTGTGGTATTCTCATTTACCGGAGCAGGGACCGGGTCACCATGGCTCATAGACCGCGTCACTGCACCCGCAGAGAACACCGCTGGGAAACTCTGCGCACTCTCATCAGGAATCCCTACAATTGACGGTTTAGTGGAAACCACTAGAGATGGAAACACGACAGGCCACACACGCTCACCAGCCAAGTTATTCCCAAGGATAACGTCGATACCCTCAATAGGCAACGAAGGACGCACCCCCACAACAACGTCACCTTTCACCAGTCCACAATCCAATATCAGTTTATGCAATGGAACTGACAGATTGTTCAAACCTATTCCCCTAATTAGAACACTATTCCCAGAATCAGTCTCAGCAGAGAAAGGTAACACAGATTCCAACACAAACGATTCCGAGGCACCTGTGTCTCGTAGGATCTTCACTGGCACTAGGTTCTTACTTCCTAACATAGACACAAAACCCTCCGTAATGAAAGGTAAATAGCCTGGGTCAATATGGACTTTCACATGCCCCTGGGCCTGAGACAATGTGTCAGGAGTAAACTGATGTGGAACAGACGCAGCTAACGCCGTAGGCCTAGATTTAACGTTAACCTGTTAGGGCTAGGGGGCAGTATTGACACGGCTGGATAAAAAACATACCCGATTTAATCTGGTTACCACTCCTACCCAGTAACTAGAATATGCATATACTTATTACATATGGATAGAAAACACCCTAAATTTTCTAAAACTGTTTGAATGGTGTCTGTGAGTATAACAGAACTCAAATGGCAGGTCAAAACCTGAGAGATTCCTTTACAGGAAGTGGCCTGTCTGACCATTTCTTGAACTTCTTTTCCATCTCTATCATTTACTAAGGATCTCTGCTCTAACGTGACACTTCCCACGTCTTCCATAGGCTCTCAGAGCCCGGGAAAAAACAGAATGTCGTCATTCCAGCCCCAGGCTGAAACACATTATCGCCTTTCTCAAGTGGCCGATCAAGGGACACTGGGCTTATGCGCGTGACCCCGACCGCCCCCGCCTTTGGGATTTTTTCCTCTGTTTGCCGAAAAGGAGATTCCCTGTCGGAATATTATCGCTTTTCTACGAGAAAAATGTCGTAAAAATTGATTTTAAACAGCGGTTGACATGCTTCGAAGTACGGTAATGGAATATTTAGAATTTTATTGTCACGAATTGCGCCATGCGCGCGACACTTCTTTACTATTTCGGATAGTGTCTGGAACGCACGAACAAAACGCCGCTATTCGGATATAACGATGGATTATTTTGGACCAAACCAACATTTGTTATTGAAGTAGCAGTCCTGGGTGTGCATTCTGACGAAGACAACAAAAGGTAATCAAACTTTTATAATAGTAAATATGATTATGGTGAGTGCTAAACTTGCCGGGTGTCTAAATAGCGAGCCCGTGATGCCTGGGCTATGTACTTAGAATATTGCAAAATGTGCTTTCACCAAAAAGCTATTTTAAAATCGGACATATCGAGTGCATAGAGGAGGTCTGTATCTATAATTCTTAAAATAATTGTTATGCTTTTTGTGAACGTTTATCGTGAGTAATTTAGTAAAATGTTAGCGAATTCCCCGGAAGTTTGCGGGGGGTATGCTAGTTCTGAACGTCACATGCTAATGTAAAAAGCTGTTTTTTGATATAAATATGAACTTGATTGAACAAAACATGCATGTATTGTATAACATAATGTCCTAGGGTTGTCATCTGATGAAGATCATCAAAGGTGAGTGCTGCATTTAGCTGTCTTCTGGGTTTTGGTGACATTATATGCTGGCTTGAAAAATGGGTGTCTGATTATTTCTGGCTTGGTACTCTGCTGACATAATCTAATGTTTTGCTTTCGTTGTAAAGCCTTTTTGAAATCGGACAGTGTGGTTAGATTAACGAGAGTCTTGTCTTTAAATGGCTGTAAAATAGTCATATGTTTGAGAAATTGAAGTAATAGGATTTTTAAGGTTTTGAAAATCGCGCCACAGGCTGGCAGTGGCTGTTACGTAGGTGGGACGCAAGCGTCCCACCTAGCCCATAGAGGTTAACACACGTACTGAATTTACCCCTAGACCTGAGAACCGGACATTCGTTTTTCCAATGACCTGAGCCTTGACAGTAGTGACACTCTTGACCAAAGTCAGTTTTACCACGGGAGTCAGGCTCAACCCTAGTTGAATAAAACTCTGCCCGTGAACCAGAGTATCTCGGTGAGCGAGGCCCAAATCTCTCCGAACGCCCCCACTCACTCCAAGTACGGGGTTCTACAAAAATACTTTTGTGAGTCAAAACATATTCGTCCGCCAAAACCGCAGCTTCAGCGACAGTCTGTACTTTTCGTTCGTTAATATGTCCCATTAGACACCTGGTGCGCTAGTTCATGTTGGGTACCCTCGTTCCAATACGTTATAAAAGAGTATGCATTCGTCCACCTTGAATATTATTCATGTTCTGGTTAAAAAAGGCCCTAATGATTTATGCTATCCATCGTTTGACATGTTTGAACGAACGGAAATATATTTTTTCCCCTCGTTCATGACGAGAAGTCCGGCTGGCTTACATCATGTGCTAACGAGACGGAGATTTTTGGACATAAATGATGAGCTTTTTTGAACAAAACTACATTCGTTATGGACCTGTGATACCTGGAAGTGACATCTGATGAAGAGAATCAAAGGTAATGGATTATTTACATAGTATTTTCGATTTTAGATCTCCCCAACATGACGTCTAGTCTGTATCGCAACGCGTATTTTTCTGGGCGCAGTGCTCAGATTATTGCAAAGTGTGATTTCCCAGTAAGGTTATTTTTAAATCTGGCAAGTTGATTGCGTTCAAGAGATGTAAATCTATAATTCTTTAAATGACAATATAATATTTTAACAATGTTTTCTAATTTTAATTATTTAATTTCTGACGCTGACTTGACTGCCGGTTATTGGAGGGAAACAATTTCCTCAACATCAATGCCATAGTAAAACGCTGTTTTTGGATATAAAAATGAACTTGATAGAACTAAAAATGCATGCATTGTCTAACAATGTCCTAGGAGTGTCATCTGATGGAGATTGTAAAAGGTTAGTGCATCATTTTAGCTGGTTTTATGGTTTTGGTGACCCTGTCTTTGACTTGACAAAACATTACACACAACTCTTGTAAATGTACTGTCCTAACATACTCTAAATTTATGCTTTCGCCGTAAAACCTTTTTGAAATCGTAAAACGTGGTTAGATTAAGGAGATGTTTATCTTTCAAATGGTGTAACATAGTTGTATTTTTGAAAAATTTGAATTTTGACATTTATTTGGATTCAAATTTGCCGCTCTTGAAATGCACCTGCTGTTGATGGAGTGCACCACGGGTGGCACGCTAGCGTCCCACCTAGCCCCAAGAGGTTAACCTTTTGGGGTTTTTGTTCTTTATTTTGGTTAGGCCAGGGTGTTACATTGGGTGGGCGTTCTGTTACTTTTTCTATGTTTTGGTATTTCTTTGTTTTGGGCCATGTGTGTGGCTCCCAATCAGGCACAGGTGGTGCTCGTTGCTGCTGATTGGGAGTCACACATAAGGAGCATGTTTTTCCTTTGGGTTTTGTGGGTAATTGTTTCTTGTTTAGTGTGGTTGCACCTGACAGGACTGTTGGCTGTCAGTTTCCTTGTTTTTGTATAGTGTTCTTTCCAATTAAATTGAAGGATGAATACTAACTCTGCTGCATTTTGGTCCTTTCCTGAAGACAGCCCTTACAGGTTCGTAACAAGTGGGGGCTCATCCGGGATCTTGAACTTGTGTTTGGGAGAAAACGTGGCGGTATGTTAACCTCTTGGGGCTAGGTGGGACGCTAGCGTGCCACCCGTGGTGCACTCCATCAACAGCAGGTGCATTTCAAGAGCGGCAAATTTGAATCCAAATAAATGTCAAAATTCAAATTTTTCAAAAATACAACTATGTTACACCATTTGAAAGATAAACATCTCCTTAATCTAACCACGTTTTACGATTTCAAAAAGGTTTTACGGCGAAAGCATAAATTTAGAGTATGTTAGGACAGTACATTTACAAGAGTTGTGTGTAATGTTTTGTCAAGTCAAAGACAGGGTCACCAAAACCATAAAACCAGCTAAAATGATACACTAACCTTTTACAATCTCCATCAGATGACACTCCTAGGACATTATGTTAGACAATGCATGCATTTTTAGTTCTATCAAGTTCATATTTATATACAAAAACAGCGTTTTACTATGGCATTGATGTTGAGGAAATCGTTTCCCTCCAATAACCGGCAGTCAAGTCAGCGTCACAAATTAAATAATTAAAATTAGAAAACATTGGTAAAATATTATATTGTCATTTAAAGAATTATAGATTTACATCTTTTGAACGCAATCAACTTGCCAGATTTAAAAATAACCTTACTGGGAAATCACACTTTGCAATAATCTGAGCACTGTGCCCAGAAAAATACGCGTTGCGATACAGACTAGACGTCATGTTGGGGAGATCTAAAATCGAAAATACTATGTAAATAATCCATTACCTTTGATTCTCTTCATCAGATGTCACTTCCAGGTATCACAGGTCCATAACGAATGTAGTTTTGTTCAAAAAAGCTCATCATTTATGTCCAAAAATCTCCGTCTCGTTAGCACATGATGTAAGCCAGCCGGACTTCTCGTCATGAACGAGGGGAAAAAATATATTTCCGTTCGTTCAAACATGTCAAACGTTGTATAGCATAAATCATTAGGGCCTTTTTTAACCAGAACATGAATAATATTCAAGGTGGACGAATGCATAGCCTTTTATAACGTATTGGAACGAGGGTACCCAACATGAAGTAGCGCGCCAGGTGTCTAATGGGACATCACCGTTCCATGGCTCTTGTTCGGTCAGATCTCCCTCCAGAAGACTCAAAACACTTTGTAAAGGCTGGTGACATCTAGTGGAAGCAATAGGAAGTGCCAAAATATTCCTAAACCCCTGTGTTTTTCAATGGGAGAGGTTTAAAGTCAATACAACACATCAGGTATCCACTTCCTGTCAGAAAATGTCTCAGGGTTTTGCCTGCCAAATGAGTTCTGTTATACTCACAGACACCATTCAAACAGTTTTGGAAACTTTAGAGTGTTTTCTATCCATATATAATAAGTATATGCATATTCTAGTTACTGGGTAGGATTAGTAACCAGATTAAATCGGGTACATTTTTTTTATCCAGACGTGCAAATGCTGCCCCCTAGACCCAACAGGTTAATACAACCACGCAAAAGAATACAGTTGTTTTGAAGTTATTTCCATTGTTTTAAGGGTTTATGAAAAGTGTATTTCCATCCTGACTTTTACATGAGTCCTTTGTATTGGTGTAGACTTGACGGACCAGATGGGACTCATTCCCTATCAAACTAAAAGGAGAAACTAATATTTTCTCTGGTAGGCACAACCTACCTGGCACCCCTATAAATTATAACCTCAAGTCAAAACCGTTACATAAAAAATGGCACCCCAGATGGGACCTCAACATTGAGAAATAACCAAAGCAAATCTTTTGTGTGGAATTAAAACAATGGATTCACCCCAAGAAAATGTGCTCATCCATATCATACCTGTCAATGGGAATACACAGGGCCAGTCTGACCATCGAGCCGACAATACAAATCATAATGTCAATGGAGTTGATTTGGGCCAGAGCCCTGGGAATCTGAAGGCTCGGTCTGGACCACAGGCCACAGGAGGTCTAACCAGCTACTCCCTTATTGACATGGATCTGTGTGGAAGTACTGAGCTAGCCTTCCCTCTGACGCCCAACCTTCCTCCATTGTCTGGTTTATCTCCAGAGGTTGTAGTCTTACAACTTCAAGGTGACATCCTTGATATTCGTCGGACTCAACAACATCTCCAAACTCTAATCCACCATAAATTCAAATGTCTGAGTGAAGAGCAACAACAGAGTGCCATGGAATTCAGAAACTCACTGAGCACTCTAACCCACACACTGACAGAGCTCAGTGAGAGTGGAAGACGGGATGTTACTGGTGCCATGGACAGGCAGTTTGACTACCAACAAACCCAACTCACTGCCACTCTCCAGTGGCGCTTGCAACATCATCACACTGAGGTTCTCAAGGACGTTAATTCAGTTTTTTCTCCTCTGGTTAACACTGTAGACCACTTGCAGAAAGAGCTTTCTAATTGTGTTAAAATGTTGGCTGACGTGTCTGTTGACATGGCCTCCATTAGGCACAACTCCTTGCACAGAGCTTCTCTGGTGTCCACTTCTGTTCAGACCACTGAGGGCCAAGCTGGCACCTCAGAACAGCTAAGACAAGGCCATGCTGCAGCCACCCCTTACAGGATGCAATCCACCATGCATCCTGGTGTTCATTTTCATGGTCCGATAACTCCCTCACCCTCTACTTCCTCAATCCCTCCTAGCTCTTTTGTTCATGGTGATTTGAGTAGACGTCATGTGGGGGCGATGCCCATTAAATTGCAATTTCCCACCTTTGGGAAAAAAGATGACAGTCCTGATCCGCTAATGTATCTGGAAAGATGTCGTGACTTTCTTGCCCTCAATCCCCTGGCTGACGAAGAACTCCTTGCCACATTGAGGAATGTGTTGCATGGTACAGCTCGAGACTGGTGGGATGTGGCACGTCTCACCACTACCTCCTGGGCTGACTTTGAGGCCAAGTTTTCCTCTGCATTTCTGTCTGAGGACTACACAGATGAGCTGGCAGACAGTCTTTAATCGAGTGCAAAGAGAGAAGGAGAGTATCCGTGACTTTGCATACGGTTACCACTCCCTGTGCAGAAGGTGGAAACCTGGTATTGAGGAGGAAGAGGTCATTAAATTGATCTTGAAGAACATCAACCCACTACTAGCCAGTCAACTCAGAGAAAGAGTCACCACTGTTGATGGACTGGTTCGCCTGGGACAGCAGTTCGAGAAGGACAGAGAATGCCAACAGCAATATGAACAGAGAAAGAAACAGACACCCAAACCGTTACCCAAGCCAGACCATCAACAACAGCCACAGTCTCCAGCCAAAACCCCTCCCATGTTCTGTTGGAGATGTAGCCAAAAGGGACATTCTTCAGCTACATGTCCAAGACCATATCAAGTAAACCCTTCCAGAAACCACAAATCACAACAGGCAAACACACCTAACTCCCTTCGCAGGAACGACCATCCTACTCTGGGTGCTTTGACCAGAGATGAAACCCCAAGTGTCACTGCCTACGCCGCCCCATTGACATCCCCTTCCTTTCAGTTAATACCGCACCAATTGGTGTTACCCCTGTCCATAGGTCCATGGACAGGAAGAGCCATCCTGGACACCGGGTCATCCTACACACTGCTCAATGAGAAACTGTGGAAGGAGGTTAAAGGTCTACACTACAACTTGAAGCCGTGGACAGAAGGTCCACTCTATCTGGCTGATGGTGAGGCTAAACGACCACTTGGATGGAGTGAGGTAGAGTTCCACCTGTGTAACCACTCCTATATGATTCCTTCTGTTATCCTACAAACCAAGAACCTTGCTTTTCCTGTTGTGTTGGGAATTGATTTCATGTACTTCAGTGGTGTCCAGATTGATATCGCACACAATTGCTACTGGTTTCCATACAATCCGAGCAAGAAGCATTTCTTCCAGTCAGAAGCTACAAAGTTACATGATTGGGGTCCAAATGTGGCAGTCTTCTCTGCCATTGCTCCGGTACCACTAACCCTCGATAATCCTTCTGATGATCTCCTTTTACAGGCTGTGAGAAGAGCTCAGCTGGAACAGCCAGAGGAGTTAAGGCTGTTGGAACAGCTGCAGAATAACGCTGATGTATGTACTTCAAAGCTGGGACGTACCGGGCTCCTGAAGCACAAAATATTCCTTACACAGGAAATGCCGATCAAGCAGAAGCCATATCGTTTGTCCCCAGCAAAGCTAATCATCCAAAAAGGACTCATTAATGATATGTTGACACAAAATATAATTGAACGTTCATCCTCTCCCTGGGCTGCTCCTGTTGTCCTCATCCCAAAAAAGACCGGTGGTCTTAGATTTTGTGTGGACTATAGGAAGACCAACAAGGTTTCCCAGACTGATGCCTATCCTCTTCCCACCATCCAAGAGATCCTGGAGTCATTGTCTGGCGCGGTTGTGTTCACTACCCTTGACCTCAATAGTGGCTATTGGCAGGTTGAGATGGACCAGGAAAGCAAGGACAAGACTGCTTTTGTCTGTGCTGAGGGCTTGTTTTCCTTTAAGGTGATGCCTTTTGGATTAAAGAATGCACCTGCCACTTTCCAAAGACTCATGGAGATTGCGTTAGGTGAGCTCAAAGGGAAGATCTGTTTCGTCTACCTGGACGATATAATTATCTACTCCCAGACCAGAGAACAACATTTTCAAGATCTTCAAGCAGTGTTGGACAAGCTAAGGGAAGCTGGTCTGACATTGAACATGAAGAAGAGCAACTTCTGCCAAACCTCCCTGAAGTTCCTTGGCCATATTGTGTCTTTTGACGGCACTCATGTGGATCCCGAAAAGACCAAGGCGGTACAAGATTTCCCTGTCCCAACCACACTCAAGGCCCTTCAACGGTTCCTTGGGATGGCTGGATGGTACCATCGGTTTGTGTTGAACTTCTCCCAGGTGGCAGAACCCCTCAACGCATTGAAGCGAAAAGGTGCGAAATTCCGATGGACGGCAGAGTGCCAGACCTCTTTTGAAACCCTGAAACGACACCTCGTCACACCTCCCATTTTGGGTCATCCCAACTTTGATTGCCCTTTTGTTGTTTACACTGATGCAAGTGATGTTGGACTTGGTGCTGTTCTAGTCCAACAGACTGGACTTGGCATTGAAGAAGTGCTAGCGTTCGCCAGTCGAACATTGAATGGAGCAGAACGGAACTACTCCACAACCGAGCAAGAGTGCCTCGCAGTTGTCTGGGCTTTGGAAAAGTGGAGGTACTACCTGGAGGGAAGACACTTCACTGTGGTCACTGACCATTCCTCCCTTGTGTGGGTGTTCAAGACCAACAAACCAAGCACCAGACTTATCAGATGGGCTCTACGGTTGCAAGAGTTCACCTTTGCAGTAGAATACAGGAAAGGAAAATACAACACTGTTCCAGATTACATTACAATTACATTTAAGTCATTTAGCAGACGCTCTTATCCAGAGCAACTTACAAAATGGTGCATTCACCTTATGATATCCAGTGGAACAACCACTTTACAATAGTGCATCTAAATATTTTAAGGGGGGGGGGGGGGGTTAGAAGGATTACTTTATCCTATCCTAGGTATTCCTTAACCTCTATGGGCTAGGTGGGACGCTAGCGTGCCACCCGTGGTGCACTCCATCAACAGCAGGTGCATTTCAAGAGCGGCAAATTTGAATCCAAATAAATGTCAAAATTCACATTTTTCAAAAATACAACTATTTTACACCCTTTGAAAGATAAACATCTCCTTAATCTAACCACGTTTTACGATTTCAAAAAGGTTTTACGGCGAAAGCATAAATTTAGAGTATGTTAGGACAGTACATTTACAAGAGTTGTGTGTAATGTTTTGTCAATTCAAAGACAGGGTCACCAAAACCATAAAACCAGCTAAAATGATGCACTAACCTTTTACAATCTCCATCAGATGACACTCCTAGGACATTATGTTAGACAATGCATGCATTTTTAGTTCTATCAAGTTCATATTTATATCCAAAAACAGCGTTTTACTATGGCATTGATGTTGAGGAAATCGTTTCCCTCCAATAACCGGCAGTCAAGTCAGCGTCACAAATTAAATAATTAAAATTAGAAAACATTGGTAAAATATTATAATGTCATTTAAAGAATTATAGATTTACATCTCTTGAACGCAATCAACTTGCCAGATTTAAAAATAACCTTACTGGGAAATCACACTTTGCAATAATCTGAGCACTGCGCCCAGAAAAATACGCGTTGCGATACAGACTAGACGTCATGTTGGGGAGATCTAAAATCGAAAATACTATGTAAATAATCCATTACCTTTGATTCTCTTCATCAGATGTCACTTCCAGGTATCACAGGTCCATAACGAATGTAGTTTTGTTCAAAAAAGCTCATCATTTATGTCCAAAAATCTCCGTCTTGTTAGCACATGATCTAAGCCAGCCGGACTTCTCGTCATGAACGAGGGGAAAAAATATATTTCCGTTCGTTCAAACATGTCAAACGTTGTATAGCATAAATCATTAGGGCCTTTTTTAACCAGAACATGAATAATATTCAAGGTGGACGAATGCATACTCTTTTATAACGTATTGGAACGAGGGTACCCAACATGAACTCGCATCGCCAGGTGTCTAATGGGACATCATCGTTCCATGGCTCTTGTTCGGTCAGATCTCCCTCCAGAAGACTCAAAACACTTTGTAAAGGCTGGTGACATCTAGTGGAAGCAATAGGAAGTGCCAAAATATTCCTAAGCCCCTGTGTTTTTCAATGGGATAGGTTTAAAGTCAATACAACACCAGGTATCCACTTCCTGTCAGAAAATGTCTCAGGGTTTTGCCTGCCAAATGAGTTCTGTTATAAAAAAATTGAATTTTGACATTTATTTGGATTCAAATTTGCCGCTCTTGAAATGCACCTGCTGTTGATGGAGTGCACCACGGGTGGCACGCTAGCGTCCCACCTAGCCCATAGAGGTTAACCTCTTGGGGCTAGGTGGGACGCTAGCGTGCCACCCGTGGTGCACTCCATCAACAGCAGGTGCATTTCAAGAGCGGCAAATTTGAATCCAAATAAATGTCAAAATTCAAATTTTTCAAAAATACAACTATGTTACACCATTTGAAAGATAAACATCTCCTTAATCTAACCACGTTTTTACGATTTCAAAAAGGTTTTACGGCGAAAGCATAAATTTAGAGTATGTTAGGACAGTACATTTACAAGAGTTGTGTGTAATGTTTTGTCAAGTCAAAGACAGGGTCACCAAAACCATAAAACCAGCTAAAATGATACACTAACCTTTTACAATCTCCATCAGATGACACTCCTAGGACATTATGTTAGACAATGCATGCATTTTTAGTTCTATCAAGTTCATATTTATATACAAAAACAGCGTTTTACTATGGCATTGATGTTGAGGAAATCGTTTCCCTCCAATAACCGGCAGTCAAGTCAGCGTCACAAATTAAATAATTAAAATTAGAAAACATTGGTAAAATATTATATTGTCATTTAAAGAATTATAGATTTACATCTTTTGAACGCAATCAACTTGCCAGATTTAAAAATAACCTTACTGGGAAATCACACTTTGCAATAATCTGAGCACTGTGCCCAGAAAAATACGCGTTGCGATACAGACTAGACGTCATGTTGGGGAGATCTAAAATCGAAAATACTATGTAAATAATCCATTACCTTTGATTCTCTTCATCAGATGTCACTTCCAGGTATCACAGGTCCATAACGAATGTAGTTTTGTTCAAAAAAGCTCATCATTTATGTCCAAAAATCTCCGTCTCGTTAGCACATGATGTAAGCCAGCCGGACTTCTCGTCATGAACGAGGGGAAAAAAATATATTTCCGTTCGTTCAAACATGTCAAACGTTGTATAGCATAAATCATTAGGGCCTTTTTTAACCAGAACATGAATAATATTCAAGGTGGACGAATGCATAGCCTTTTATAACGTATTGGAACGAGGGTACCCAACATGAAGTAGCGCGCCAGGTGTCTAATGGGACATCACCGTTCCATGGCTCTTGTTCGGTCAGATCTCCCTCCAGAAGACTCAAAACACTTTGTAAAGGCTGGTGACATCTAGTGGAAGCAATAGGAAGTGCCAAAATATTCCTAAACCCCTGTGTTTTTCAATGGGATAGGTTTAAAGTCAATACAACACATCAGGTATCCACTTCCTGTCAGAAAATGTCTCAGGGTTTTGCCTGCCAAATGAGTTCTGTTATACTCACAGACACCATTCAAACAGTTTTGGAAACTTTAGAGTGTTTTCTATCCATATATAATAAGTATATGCATATTCTAGTTACTGGGTAGGATTAGTAACCAGATTAAATCGGGTACATTTTTTTTATCCAGACGTGCAAATGCTGCCCCCTAGACCCAACAGGTTAACAACCTAAATGATCACACACACACACACAACAATATAACAATAATGAGCTTTAAACAGCTCTGGTTCCTCCAGAAATGTCCTGTACCTCGGGCCTAAAAAGAGTCCAGCCCGGTAAACAAGTTCAGGGAACTCAAGTGACCTTAGTCACGCAATGGTTGTCCGTTCATACAGTGTAGCGTAAACCCAGTGTCAATCATACAATGAAAAGAACAAATATTTTACCACACATTTCAATAAATCCTCAACTACAACTAACTACCTAAATCATCACAGTATACATCACACCAAAACAAATGAAATACCGTATACAAAAAAGGTTGTAGTCCGTCGGTCAGTCAGAGAAGCCAATCCGCCGACAGATCTCCAGCAGAGAAAGGCCACGAAAACCAACGGAGAGGTGTAGTCCACAGATGCTAGAGTGGAGCCGACCTTGGGTAGATTTTCTATTAGGCTACACAAAGCACACTTTTAAAGCAGCACAACAAAACGGAAGAGAGACGCTTCAGAACTGAGGGTCGAACACATCCTCATTCATGTTTCCATCACAACTCCTCTTTTGCACAGCTGATGCTGGCTATTTAATTGGGAATTAAAGGGGAAGCGCCCTATTGGAAGAAGCACTAATTAATTGAGAATTAAAGGGAAAGCGCCCTATTGGAAGGAGAAGCACTGAGACGGTTCAGAAACATTCAGGGCCGTCACAACGTGTAGGTGTCACAGAAAACAAACCTGGAATTTTCCGAATCAGACCAACCAGCTCTTTCCGCCCATCAACAGGTAGCTGAGTAAAAGGGCTATCCAAAATATCCAGTGTCTCTGAATTTTTCAATCTACCCTGCAGTATGCAATCATCGGGACCAGGAACATTTTCGTCCTCATGCACAGACCTAGTATTACAAGAACCAAGGGAAGTAACGGTATCAGCCAAACGAACAGTTTTACCATCCTCTGTAGACTCCCACTTTCTCATCAGAACATCCTCTTGGAGAAAATAACCATGTGCGACATCTCCCAACTGTTCCACAGGCACAATTTGGTCACGCAACTCTTCTAATGTGGGGTCAGTCCGTGGCGCATTGATTAGATCGGAGCGGAATACAGATAACGGGATAACAGGGAAAACAGTGAGAGACTTCTTTGTGGTATTCTCATTTACCGGAGCAGGGACCGGGTCACCATGGCTCATAGACCGCGTCACTGCACCCGCAGAGAACACCGCTGGGAAACTCTGCGCACTCTCATCAGGAATCCCTACAATTGACGGTTTAGTGGAAACCACTAGAGATGGAAACACGACAGGCCACACACGCTCACCAGCCAAGTTATTCCCAAGGATAACGTCGATACCCTCAATAGGCAACGAAGGACGCACCCCCACAACAACGTCACCTTTCACCAGTCCACAATCCAATATCAGTTTATGCAATGGAACTGACAGATTGTTCAAACCTATTCCCCTAATTAGAACACTATTCCCAGAATCAGTCTCAGCAGAGAAAGGTAACACAGATTCCAACACAAACGATTCCGAGGCACCTGTGTCTCGTAGGATCTTCACTGGCACTAGGTTCTTACTTCCTAACATAGACACAAAACCCTCCGTAATGAAAGGTAAATAGCCTGGGTCAATATGGACTTTCACATGCCCCTGGGCCTGAGACAATGTGTCAGGAGTAAACTGATGTGGAACAGACGCAGCTAACGCCGTAGGCCTCAGATTTAACGTTAACCTGTTAGGGCTAGGGGGCAGTATTGACACGGCTGGATAAAAAACATACCCGATTTAATCTGGTTACCACTCCTACCCAGTAACTAGAATATGCATATACTTATTACATATGGATAGAAAGCACCCTAAATTTTCTAAAACTGTTTGAATGGTGTCTGTGAGTATAACAGAACTCAAATGGCAGGTCAAAACCTGAGAGATTCCTTTACAGGAAGTGGCCTGTCTGACCGATTTCTTGAACTTCTTTTCCATCTCTATCATTTACTAAGGATCTCTGCTCTAACGTGACACTTCCCACGTCTTCCATAGGCTCTCAGAGCCCGGGAAAAACAGAATGTCGTCTGTTCCAGCCCCAGCTGAAACACATTATCGCCTTTCTCCAAGTGGCCGATCAAGGGACACTGGGCTTATGCGCGTGACCCCGACCGCCCCCGCCTTTGGGATTTTTTCCTCTGTTTGCCGAAAAGGAGATTCCCTGTCGGAATATTATCGCTTTTCTACGAGAAAAATGTCGTAAAAATTGATTTTAAACAGCGGTTGACATGCTTCGAAGTACGGTAATGGAATATTTAGAATTTTATTGTCACGAATTGCTGCCATGCGCGCGACACTTCTTTACTATTTTCCGGATAGTGTCTGGAACGCACGAACAAAACGCCGCTATTCGGATATAACGATGGATTATTTTGGACCAAACCAACATTTGTTATTGGAGTATGCAGTCCTGGGTGTGCATTCTGACGAAGACAACAAAAGGTAATCAAACTTTTATAATAGTAAATATGATTATGGTGAGTGCTAAACTTGCCAGGTTGTCTAAATAGCGAGCCCGTGATGCCTGGGCTATGTACTTAGAATATTGCAAAATGTGCTTTCACCAAAAAGCTATTTTAAAATCGGACATATCGAGTGCATAGAGGAGGTCTGTATCTATAATTCTTAAAATAATTGTTATGCTTTTTGTGAACGTTTATCGTGAGTAATTTAGTAAAATGTTAGCGAATTCCCGGAAGTTTGCGGGGGGTATGCTAGTTCTGAACGTCACATGCTAATGTAAAAAGCTGTTTTCTTGATATAAATATGAACTTGATTGAACAAAACATGCATGTATTGTATAACATAATGTCCTAGGGTTGTCATCTGATGAAGATCATCAAAGGTGAGTGCTGCATTTAGCTGTCTTCTGGGTTTTGGTGACATTATATGCTGGCTTGAAAAATGGGTGTCTGATTATTTCTGGCTTGGTACTCTGCTGACATAATCTAATGTTTTGCTTTCGTTGTAAAGCCTTTTTGAAATCGGACAGTGTGGTTAGATT
>NC_138298.1:44152500-44169453 GCF_965601325.2 Salmo salar | reverse complement strand
ACAACAGGTTTGATGTTGCACTAAGTTCCAGGCAGCGATAGCTACTTACAACAGGTTTAATGTTGAACTAAGTTCCAGGCAGCGATATCTACTTACAACAGGTTTAATGTTGAACTAAGTTCCAGGCAGCGATAGCTACTTACAGCAGGTTTAATGTTGAACTAAGTTCCAGGCAGCGATAGCTACTTACAACAGGTTTGATGTTGAACTAAGTTCCAGGCAGCGATAGCTACTTACAACAGGTTTGATGTTGAACTAAGTTCCAGGCAGCGATAGCTACTGACAACAGGTTTGATGTTGAACTAAGTTCCAGGCAGCGATAGCTACTTACAACAGGTTTAATGTTGCACTAAGTTCCAGGCAGCGATAGCTACTTACAGCAGGTTTGATGTTGAACTAAGTTCCAGGCAGCGATAGCTACTTACAGCAGGTTTGATGTTGAACTAAGTTCCAGGCAGCGATAGCTACTTACAACAGGTTTGATGTTGAACTAAGTTCCAGGCAGCGATAGCTACTGACAACAGGTTTGATGTTGAACTAAGTTCCAGGCAGCGATAGCTACTGACAACAGGTTTGATGTTGAACTAAGTTCCAGGCAGCGATAGCTACTTACAGCAGGTTTGATGTTGCACTAAGTTCCAGGCAGCGATAGCTACTTACAACAGGTTTGATGTTGAACTAAGTTCCAGGCAGCGATAGCTACTTACAGCAGGTTTGATGTTGAACTAAGTTCCAGGCAGCGATAGCTACTTACAACAGGTTTGATGTTGCACTAAGTTCCAGGCAGCGATAGCTACTGACAACAGGTTTGATGTTGAACTAAGTTCCAGGCAGCGATAGCTACTGACAACAGGTTTGATGTTGCACTAAGTTCCAGGCAGCGATAGCTACTGACAACAGGTTTGATGTTGAACTAAGTTCCAGGCAGCGATAGCTACTTACAGCAGGTTTGATGTTGAACTAAGTTCCAGGCAGCGATAGCTACTGACAACAGGTTTGATGTTGCACTAAGTTCCAGGCAGCGATAGCTACTGACAACAGGTTTGATGTTGAACTAAGTTCCAGGCAGCGATAGCTACTTACAGCAGGTTTGATGTTGAACTAAGTTCCAGGCAGCGATAGCTACTGACAACAGGTTTGATGTTGAACTAAGTTCCAGGCAGCGATAGCTACTTACAACAGGTTTGATGTTGAACTAAGTTCCAGGCAGCGATAGCTACTGACAACAGGTTTGATGTTGAACTAAGTTCCAGGCAGCGATAGCTACTTACACAGGTTTGATGTTGAACTAAGTTCCAGGCAGCGATAGCTACTTACAACAGGTTTGATGTTGAACTAAGTTCCAGGCAGCGATAGCTACTGACAACAGGTTTGATGTTGAACTAAGTTCCAGGCAGCGATAGCTACTTACAGCAGGTTTGATGTTGAACTAAGTTCCAGGCAGCGATAGCTACTGACAACAGGTTTGATGTTGAACTAAGTTCCAGACAGCGATAGCTACTTACAACAGGTTTGATGTTGAACTAAGTTCCAGGCAGCGATAGCTACTTACAACAGGTTTGATGTTGAACTAAGTTCCAGGCAGCGATAGCTACTTACAACAGGTTTGATGTTGAACTAAGTTCCAGGCAGCGATAGCTACTGACAACAGGTTTGATGTTGAACTAAGTTCCAGGCAGCGATAGCTACTTAAAACCAGGTTTGATGTTGAACTAAGTTCCAGGCAGCGATAGCTACTTACAACAGGTTTGATGTTGAACTAAGTTCCAGGTAGCGATAGCTACTGACAACAGGTTTGATGTTGAACTAAGTTCCAGGCAGCGATAGCTACTGACAACAGGTTTGATGTTGAACTAAGTTCCAGGCAGCGATAGCTACTGACAACAGGTTTGATGTTGAACTAAGTTCCAGGCAGCGATAGCTACTTACAACAGGTTTGATGTTGAACTAAGTTCCAGGCAGCGATAGCTACTTACAACAGGTTTGATGTTGAACTAAGTTCCAGGCAGCGATAGCTACTTACAACAGGTTTGATGTTGAACTAAGTTCCAGGCAGCGATAGCTACTTACAACAGGTTTGATGTTGAACTAAGTTCCAGGCAGCGATAGCTACTTACAGCAGGTTTGATGTTGAACTAAGTTCCAGACAGCGATAGCTACTGACAACAGGTTTGATGTTGAACTAAGTTCCAGGCAGCGATAGCTACTTACAACAGGTTTGATGTTGAACTAAGTTCCAGGCAGCGATAGCTACTGACAACAGGTTTGATGTTGAACTAAGTTCCAGGCAGCGATAGCTACTTACAGCAGGTTTGATGTTGAACTAAGTTCCAGGCAGCGATAGCTACTGACAACAGGTTTGATGTTGAACTAAGTTCCAGACAGCGATAGCTACTTACAACAGGTTTGATGTTGAACTAAGTTCCAGGCAGCGATAGCTACTTACAGCAGGTTTGATGTTGAACTAAGTTCCAGACAGCGATAGCTACTGACAACAGGTTTGATGTTGAACTAAGTTCCAGGCAGCGATAGCTACTTACAACAGGTTTGATGTTGAACTAAGTTCCAGGCAGCGATAGCTACTTACAACAGGTTTGATGTTGAACTAAGTTCCAGGCAGCGATAGCTACTGACAACAGGTTTGATGTTGAACTAAGTTCCAGGCAGCGATAGCTACTTACAGCAGGTTTGATGTTGAACTCTTCCTTCTCTCGGTCTCCTTGGGCAAAAAACTCAGATGCCACCAGCTTAGCTGTCTGAGGAGGGATAGAATGAGGGATAAAGTGTGTGTGTGTGTGTGTGTGTGTGTGTGTGTGTGTGTGTGTGTGTGTGTGTGTGTGTGTGTGTGTGTGTGTGTGTGTGTGTGTGTGTGTGTGTGTGTGTGTGTGTGTGTGTGTGTGTGTGTGTGTGTGTGTGTGTTACCCTCTTCTGAATATGCCAAGGCTTTGTAATGGCAGCAATATCGCTGGCTGTCATCAGCATTGACCTGCGGGAGACACACACACACACACACACACACACACACACACACACACACACACACACACACACACACACACACACACACACACACACACACACACACACACACACACACACACACACACACACACACACACGCCACTGGATCAGAGGCGATCACGACCAGATGGTCTAAACTAGTGCACTATATAGGGAATAGGGCTCTGGTCTAAAGTAGTGTACTATATAGGGAATAGGGCTCTGGTCTATAGTAGTGCACTATATAGGGAATAGGGCTCTGGTCTAAAGTAGTGTACTATATAGGGAATAGGGCTCTGGTCTATAGTAGTGCACTATATAGGGAATAGGGCTCTGGTCTATAGTAGTACCACTATATAGGGAATAGGGCTCTGGTCTAAAGTAGTGCCACTATATAGGGAATAGGGCTCTGGTCTATAGTAGTGCACTATATAGGGAATAGGGCTCTGGTCTATAGTAGTACCACTATATAGGGAATAGGGCTCTGGTCTAAAGTAGTGCCACTATATAGGGAATAGGGCTCTGGTCTATAGTAGTGCCCTATATAGGGAATAGGGCTCTGGTCTAAAGTAGTGCACTATATAGGGAATAGGGCTCTGGTCTAAAGTAGTGCACTATATAGGAAATAGGGCTCTGGTCTATAGTAGTGCACTATATAGGGAATAGGGCTCTGGTCTAAAGTAGTGCGCTACGTAGGGTTTAGGGTGCTCACCTTAGTAAGTCTCTGTGCCTGTCCTCCTCCCACCTCACTCCTCTCTGACCCAGTTCAAAGAACTCTGCCCTCCTCCTGAACACACGCACACGCGCACACACACACACACACACACACACACACACACACACACACACACACACACACACACACACACACACACACACACACACACACACACACACACACACACACACACACTGAGTGAGAGAGTAAGGCTACCACAGAGTCTCCCCTGCCCTCCAGGACCTCTATACCAGGCGGTGTCAGAGATGTATAATCACATGGTACACTGGGGCAGAGCTCCCTGCCCTCCAGGACCTCTATACCAGGTGGTGTCAGAGATGTATAATCACATGGTAAACTGGGGCAGAGCTCCCTGCCTTCCAGGACCTCTATACCAGGCGGTGTCAGAGATGTATAATCACATGGTACACTGGGGCAGAGCTCCCTGCCCTCCAGGACCTCTATACCAGGTGGTGTCAGAGATGTATAATCACATGGTAAACTGGGGCAGAGCTCCCTGCCTTCCAGGACCTCTATACCAGGCGGTGTCAGAGATGTATGATCACATGGTAAACTGGGGCAGAGCTCCCTGCCCTCCAGGACCTCTATACCAGGTGGTGTCAGAGATGTATAATCACATGGTACACTGGGGCAGAGCTCCCTGCCCTCCAGGACCTCTATACCAGGTGGTGTCAGAGATGTATAATCACATGGTAAACTGGGGCAGAGCTCCCTGCCTTCCAGGACCTCTATACCAGGCGGTGTCAGAGATGTATGATCACATGGTAAACTGGGGCAGAGCTCCCTGCCCTCCAGGACCTCTATACCAGGCGGTGTCAGAGATGTATAATCACATGGTAAACTGGGGCAGAGCTCCCTGCCCTCCAGGACCTCTATACCAGGCGGTGTCAGAGATGTATAATCACATGGTAAACTGGGGCAGAGCTCCCTGCCCTCCAGGACCTCTATACCAGGCGGTGTCAGAGATGTATGACCACATGGTAAACTGGGGCAGAGCTCCCTGCCCTCCAGGACCTCTATACCAGGTGGTGTCAGATATGTATAAACACATGGTAAACTGGGGCAGAGCTCCCTGCCCTCCAGGACCTCTATACCAGGCGGTGTCAGAGATGTATAATCACATGGTAAACTGGGGCAGAGCTCCCTGCCCTCCAGGACCTCTATACCAGGCGGTGTCAGAGATGTATAATCACATGGTAAACTGGGGCAGAGCTCCCTGCCCTCCAGGACCTCTATACCAGGCGGTGTCAGAGATGTATGACCACATAGTAAACTGGGGCAGAGCTCCCTGCCCTCCAGGACCTCTATACCAGGCGGTGTCAGAGATGTATAATCACATGGTAAACTGGGGCAGAGCTCCCTGCCTTCCAGGACCTCTATACCAGGCGGTGTCAGAGATGTATGATCACATGGTAAACTGGGGCAGAGCTCCCTGCCCTCCAGGACCTCTATACCAGGCGGTGTCAGAGATGTATAATCACATGGTAAACTGGGGCAGAGCTCCCTGCCCTCCAGGACCTCTATACCAGGCGGTGTCAGAGATGTATAATCACATGGTAAACTGGGGCAGAGCTCCCTGCCCTCCAGGACCTCTATACCAGGCGGTGTCAGAGATGTATGACCACATGGTAAACTGGGGCAGAGCTCCCTGCCCTCCAGGACCTCTATACCAGGTGGTGTCAGATATGTATAAACACATGGTAAACTGGGGCAGAGCTCCCTGCCCTCCAGGACCTCTATACCAGGCGGTGTCAGAGATGTATAATCACATGGTAAACTGGGGCAGAGCTCCCTGCCCTCCAGGACCTCTATACCAGGCGGTGTCAGAGATGTATAATCACATGGTAAACTGGGGCAGAGCTCCCTGCCCTCCAGGACCTCTATACCAGGCGGTGTCAGAGATGTATGATCACATGGTAAACTGGGGCAGAGCTCCCTGCCCTCCAGGACCTCTATACCAGGCGGTGTCAGAGATGTATAATCACATGGTAAACTGGGGCAGAGCTCCCTGCCCTCCAGGACCTCTATACCAGGCGGTGTCAGAGATGTATAATCACATGGTAAACTGGGGCAGAGCTCCCTGCCCTCCAGGACCTCTATACCAGGCGGTGTCAGAGATGTATAATCACATGGTAAACTGGGGCAGAGCTCCCTGCCCTCCAGGACCTCTATACCAGGCGGTGTCAGAGATGTATGACCACATGGTACACTGGGGCAGAGCTCCCTGCCCTCCAGGACCTCTATACCAGGCGGTGTCAGAGATGTATGACCACATGGTAAACTGGGGCAGAGCTCCCTGCCCTCCAGGACCTCTATACCAGGCGGTGTCAGAGATGTATGACCACATGGTACACTGGGGCAGAGCTCCCTGCCCTCCAGGACCTCTATACCAGGCGGTGTCAGAGATGTATGACCACATGGTAAACTGGGGCAGAGCTCCCTGCCCTCCAGGACCTCTATACCAGGCGGTGTCAGAGATGTATGACCACATGGTACACTGGGGCAGAGCTCCCTGCCCTCCAGGACCTCTATACCAGGCGGTGTCAGAGATGTATGACCACATGGTAAACTGGGGCAGAGCTCCCTGCCCTCCAGGACCTCTATACCAGGCGGTGTCAGAGATGTATGACCACATGGTAAACTGGGGCAGAGCTCCCTGCCCTCCAGGACCTCTATACCAGGCGGTGTCAGAGATGTATAATCACATGGTAAACTGGGGCAGAGCTCCCTGCCCTCCAGGACCTCTATAGCAGGCGGTGTCAGAGAGGTATAATCACATGGTAAACTGGGCCAGAGCTCCCTGCCCTCCAGGACCTCTATACCAGGCGGTGTCAGAGATGTATGACCACATGGTACACTGGGGCAGAGCTCCCTGTCTTCCAGGACCTCTATACCAGGCGGTGTCAGAGATGTATGACCACATGGTACACTGGGGCAGAGTTCCCTGCCTTCCAGGACCTCTATACCAGGCGGTGTCAGAGATGTATTATCACATGGTAAACTGGGGCAGAGCTCCCTGCCCTCCAGGACCTCTATACCAGGTGGTGTCAGAGAGGTATAATCACATGGTAAACTGGGGCAGAGCTCCCTGCCCTCCAGGACCTCTATACCAGGCGGTGTCAGAGATGGTTAATCACATGGTAAACTGGGGCAGAGCTCCCTGCCCTCCAGGACCTCTATACCAGGCGGTGTCAGAGATGTATAATCACATGGTAAACTGGGGCAGAGCTCCCTGCCCTCCAGGACCTCTATACCAGGTGGTGTCAGATATGTATAAACACATGGTAAACTGGGGCAGAGCTCCCTGCCCTCCAGGACCTCTATACCAGGCGGTGTCAGAGATGTATAATCACATGGTAAACTGGGGCAGAGCTCCCTGCCATCCAGGACCTCTATACCAGGCGGTGTCAGAGATGTATAATCACATGGTAAACTGGGGCAGAGCTCCCTGCCCTCCAGGACCTCTATACCAGGCGGTGTCAGAGATGTATAAACACATGGTAAACTGTGGCAGAGCTCCCTGCCCTCCAGGACCTCTATACCAGGCGGTGTCAGAGATGTATGACCACATGGTAAACTGGGGCAGAGCTCCCTGCCCTCCAGGACCTCTATACCAGGTGGTGTCAGAGATGGTTAATCACATGGTAAACTGGGGCAGAGCTCCCTGCCCTCCAGCACCTCTATACCAGGCGGTGTCAGAGATGGTTAATCACATGGTAAACTGGGGCAGAGCTCCCTGCCCTACAGGACCTCTATACCAGGCGGTGTCAGAGGAAGGCCCTAAAAATGGTCAAAGACTCCGGCCACCGTAGTCATGGCTGGTTCTCTCTGCTACAGCACGGCAACAGGACCCTGGACAGGCTTCTACCCCCAAGTCATAAAACTGCTAAACAGTTAGTTAGTAAACCAAACAGCGACCCAGACAATCTGCACTGACCCCTCTCATCACACATACTGCTGTTACTGTCTATTATCTATCCTTTACCCCTACCTACAGTATACTGCTGCTACTGTCTATTATCTATCCTTTACCCCTACCTACAGTATACTGCTGTTACTGTCTATTATCTATCCTTTACCCCTACCTACAGTATACTGCTGTTACTGTCTATTATCTATCCTTTACCCCTACCTACTGCTGTTACTGTCTATTATCTATCCTGTACCCCTACCTACTGCTGTTACTGTCTATTATCTATCCTTTACCCCTACCTACAGTATACTGCTGTTACTGTCTATTATCTATCCCCCTACCTACAGTATACTGCTGTTACTGTCTATTATCTATCCCCCTACCTACAGTATACTGCTGTTACTGTCTATTATCTATCCTTTACCCCTACCTACAGTATACTGCTGTTACTGTCTATTATCTATCCTGTACCCCTACATATATGCGACAGTTCAAAAGTTGGGGGTCACTTAGAAATGTCCTTGTTTTTGAAAGAAAAGCAAATTGTTTGTCCATTAAAATAACATCAAATTGATCAGAAATACAGTATAGACATTGTTAATGTTGTAAATGACTATTGTAGCTGGAAACGGCTGATTTTTAATGGAATATCTACATAGGCGTACAGAGGCCCATTATCAGCAACCATCACTCCTGTGTTCCAATGGCACGTTGTGTTCGCTAATCCAAGTTTATCATTTTAAAAGGCTAATTGATCATTAGAAAACCCTTTTGCAATTATGTTAGCACAGCTGAAACACTGTTGTACTGATTAAAGAAGCAATAAAACTGACCTTCTTTAGACTAGTTGAGTATCTGGAGCAGCAGCATTTGTGGGTTCGATTACAGGCTCAAAATGGCCAGAAACAAATAACTTTCTTCTGAAACTCGTCAGTCTATTCTTGTTCTGAGAAATGAAGGCTATTCCATGCGAGAAATTACCAATAAACTGAAGATATCATACAACGCTGTGTACTAGTCCCTTCACAGAACAGCACAAACTGGCTCTAACCAGAACAGAAAGAGGAGTGGGAGGCCCCGGTGCACAACTGAGCAAGAGGACAAGTACATTAGAGTGTCTAGTTTGAGAAAACAGACGCCTCACAAGTCCTCAACTGGCAGCTTCATTAAATATTACCCACAAAACACCAGTCTCAACGTCAACAGTGAAGAGGCGACTCCGGGATTCTGACCTTCTAGGCAGAGTTGCAATAGAAAAAGCCATAACTCAGACTGGCCAATAAAAATAAAAGATTAAGATGGGCAAAAGAACACAGATGCTGGACAGAGGAAGATTGGGGGAAAAAAAGTGTTATGGACAGACGAATCTAAGTTTGAGGTGTTCGGATCACAAAGAAGAACATTCGTGAGACGCAGAACAAATTGAAAAGATGCTGGAGGAGTGTTTGACGCCATCTGTGAAGCATGGTGGAGGCGATGTGATGGTCTGGGGGTGTTTTGGTGGTGGTAAAGTGGGAGATTTGTACAGGGTGAAAGGGATCTTGAAGAAGGAAGGTTATCACTCCATTTTGCAACGCCATGCCATACCCTGTGGACGGCGCTTAAATTGGAGCCAATTTGCTCCTACAACAGGACAACGACCCAAAGCACAGCTCCAAACTATGCCAGAACTATTTAGGGAAGAAGCAGTCAGCTGGTATTCTGGTCTATAATGAAGTGGCCAGCACCGTCACCGGATCTCAACCCTATTGAGCTGTTGTGGGAGCAGCTTGACCGTATGGTACGTAAGAAATGCCCATCAAGCCAATCCAACTTGTGGGAGGTGCTTCAGGAAGCATTGGGGTGAAATCTCTTTAGATTACCTCAAGAAATTGACAACTAGAATGCCAAAGGGTCTGCAAAGGCTGTAAATCGTTGCAAATGGAGGATTCTTTGACAGAAAGCAAAGTTTGAAGGACACAATTATTATTTCAGTTAAAAAAATCATTATTTATAACCTTGTTAACGTCTTGTCTATATTTCCTATTCATTTTGCAACTCAGTTCATGTATGTTTTCATGGAAAACAAGGACATTTCTAAGTGACCCAAACTTTTGCACGGTCGTGTGTATATATATATATGTATACCTTTATTTAACTAGGCAAGTCAGTTATGAAGAAATTCTTATTTACAATGACGGTGTTACCGGGGGAACAGTGGGGTTTAACTGCCTTGTTCAGGAGGCAGAACGACAGATATTTTTACCTTGTCAGCTCGGGGGGATTCGATCCAGCAACCTTTTGGTTACTGGCCCAACGCTCTAACCACTAGGCTACCTGTCGCTAGGCTACCTGTGGCTAGGCTACCTGTGGCTAGGCTACCTGTGGCTAGGCTACCTGTGGCTAGGCTACCTGTCACCTGTCGCTAGGCTACCTGTCGCTAGGCTACCTGTCGCTAGGCTACCTGTCGCTAGGCTACCTGTCGCTAGGCTACCTGTCGCCCAACATATAGTAAAGTATACATACTCTATATAGTCAACATATAAGTAGATATATAGTAAAGTATACATACTCTATATAGACAACATATAAGTAGATATATAGTAAAGTATACATACTCTATATAGACAACATATAAGTAGATATATAGTAAAGTATACATACTCTATATAGACAACATATAAGTAGATATATAGTAAAGTATACATACTCCATATAGACAGCCAGGTCCGTGGCCAGGATGGCTTTCTCTATCATGGGTAACACTGTCCTGTAGTCATCAGGACACAGACCACTGAGGATCTGACTGCCCTGGGGGAGAGAGACAGAGACAGAGAGAGAGAGAGAGAGGGAGAGAGAGAGAGAGACAGAGGGAGAGAGAGAGAGAGAGAGAGAGAGAGAGAGAGAGACAGAGACACAGAGACACAGAGAGAGAGAGAGAGAGAGAGAGAGAGAGAGAGAGAGAGAGAGAGAGAGAGAGAGAGAGAGAGAGAGAGAGAGACAGAGACACAGAGACACAGAGACACAGAGACACAGAGACAGAGAGAGAGAGAGAGAGAGAGAGAGAGAGAGAGAGAGAGAGAGAGAGAGAGAGGATGAGTGAGTCAATGATGGATGAAGAAATGGATGATCAAAAGAACGAAAGAATGGAAAGATGGAGGGAGGGAGGGAGGGAGGGAGGGAGGGAGGGAGGGAGGGAGGGAGGGAGGGAGGGAGGGAGGGAGGGAGGGAGGGAGGGAGGGAGGGAGGGAGGGAGGGAGGGAGGGAGGGATCTAACCGGGTTGTTGAGGATGAAGAGGCACATGTCATAGTGATGATGCTCCAGAGAGGAGGTTCCATACAGCTGGGCTAGAGGCTGCTGAGTCCTGGAGAGAGGAGAGAGAGAGGGGAGAGAGAGGGGGAGAGGGGGGAGAGAGAGAGAGGGAGGAGAGAGAGGGGGAGAGAGGAGGGAGATAGGGGGAGAGAGAGGGGGAGGGGGAGAGAGGGGGGAGGGAGATAGGGGGAGAGTGAGGGGGAGGGGGGAGAGAGGGGGAGATAGGGAGAGAGGAGGGGGAGGGAGATAGGGGGAGAGGGGGGAGTGATTGGAAAACGATGTGAGTGGTGGAATGAATCATAAAGTAAAACAGCAAAATCCAGATAGAAGGATAGAAAGACTGATAGAAGGACTGATAGAAGGATAGAAGGGACTGATAGAAGGACTGATAGAAGGACTGATAGAAGGATAGAAGGACTGATAGAAGGATAGAAGGACTGATAGAAGGATAGAAGGACTGACAGAAGGATAGAAGGACAGGTGTGAGTGTACCTCTCTATGTAGGAGTTACTGACTCCTCTGTGATCCAGGTCGTGGTTCAGAGTGGCTATCATCAGAGCCAGCACCTCCAGACGAGACAAATTAGACTGAGAGAGAGAGAGAGAGAGGAGGAGGGAGAGAGAGAGAAGGAGAGAGAGAGAGGAGAGAGAGAGAGAGAGAGCGAGAGAGAGAGAGGGGAGAGAGCGAGAGGAGGGAGAGACAGAGAGAGAGGAGGAGAGAGAGAGCGGGAGTGAGAGAGGAGAGCGAGAGGGAGAGAGGGAGAGCGAGAGTGAGAGAGAGAGAGAGAGAGAGAGAGAGAGAGAGAGAGAGACAGAGAGAGAGGAGTGAGAGAGAGGAGGGAGAGACAGAAAGAGAGAGAGAGAGAGAGAGAGAGAGAGAGAGAGAGAGAGAGAGAGAGAGGAGAGAGAGAGAGAGAGAGAGAGAGAGAGAGAGAGAGAGAGAGAGAGAGAGACAGAGAGAAAGAGAGAGGAGAGAGAGAGAGAGAGAGAGAGAGACAGAGAGAGCGAGAGAGAGAGAGAGAGAGGGGGAGAGGAGAGAGAGAGGGGGGAGAGAGAGACAGAGAGAGAGAGGGGAGAGAGGAGAGAGAGAGGGAGAGACAGAAAGAGAGAGCGAGAGAGGTGTTGAGTATGTGGTGTAGAGGAATGTAGAGCGATGGGAGTCAGAAGACAGAGTCAGGGAGCTGCTGCTGACCTGTTAACCTCTGAACTCTGACCTCTCACCCTGTAGCTGGTCTGTAGACATCACCATGGCGAACATACACTGAGCCCTGACCTCTGACCTCTGACCTCTGACCTGTAGCTGGTCTGTAGACATCACCATGGCGAACATACTGAACACTGAGCCCTGACCTCTGACCTCTGACCTCTCACCTGTAGCTGGTCTGTAGACATCACCATGGCGAACATACACTGAGCGGTGCTGAGGCCGTGACTCCAGTTGTGATAGGGCACATTGCTACGGTAACCACGCCTCACACTCAGAACCCACTGACAAAGACACTGGGGGGGGGGGGATGGGAGAGGGGGAGGGAGAGAGAGAGATGGAGAGAGAGAGAGAGAGAGAGAGAGGGGGAGAGAGATGGAGAGAGATGGAGATGGAGAGAGGGGGAGAGGGGTAGAAAGAGAGATGGAGTGAGGGGGAGAGGGGGAGAGAGAGAGAGAGAGAGATGGAGAGAGGGGAGAGAGATGAGAGGGGGAGAGAGATGAGAGGGGGAAAGGGTGAGAGATGGAGAGAGGGGGGAGAGAGAGAGATGAGAGGGAGAGAGATGGAGAGAGGGGGAGAGAGAGATGAGAGGGGGAGAGATGGAGAGAGAGAGATGGAGAGAGGGGGAGAGAGAGAGATGAGAGGGAGAGAGATGGAGAGATGAGAGGGGGAGAGAGATGGGGGAGAGATAGAAGAGAGATGAGAGGGAGAGAGATGGAGAGAGAGGGGAGAGAGAGATGAGAGGGGGAGAGATGGAGAGAGAGAGATGGAGAGAGGGGGAGAGAGAGAGATGAGAGGGAGAGAGATGGAGAGAGGGGGAGAGATGAGAGGGGGAGAGAGATGGGGGAGAGATGGAAGAGAGATGAGAGGGAGAGAGATGGAGAGAGATGGGGAGAGAGAGAGATGGAGAGAGGGGGGAGAGAGATGAGAGGGGGAGAGGGCGAGAGATGGAGAGAGGGGGAGAGAGAGAGATGAGAGGGAGAGAGATGGAGAGAGGGGGAGAGAGAGAGATGAGAGGGAGAGAGATGGAGAGAGGGGGAGAGAATGGTAAAGTGAGAAGAACAAGAACAGAGTCAAACTCACAGGACCAAAGAGTCAAACTCAAAGGACCAAAGAGTCAAACTCACAGGACCAAAGAGTCAAACTCACAGGACCAAAGAGTCAAACTCAAAGGACCAAAGAGTCAAACTCAAAGGACCAAAGAGTCAAACTCACAGGACCAAAGAGTCAAACTCAAAGTACCAACGAGTCAAACTCAAAGGACCAAAGAGTCAAACTCAAAGGACCAAAGTCAAACTCACAGGACCAAAGAGTCAAACTCACAGGACCAAAGAGTCAAACACAAAGGACCAAAGAGTCAAACTCAAAGGACCAAAGAGTCAAACTCACAGGACCAAAGAGTCAAACTCAAAGTACCAACGAGTCAAACTCAAAGGACCAAAGAGTCAAACTCAAAGGACCAAAGTCAAACTCACAGGACCAAAGAGTCAAACTCACAGGACCAAAGAGTCAAACACAAAGGACCAAAGAGTCAAACTCAAAGGACCAAAGAGTCAAACTCACAGGACCAAAGAGTCAAACTCAAAGGACCAAAGAGTCAAACTCACAGGACCAAAGAGTCAAACTCAAAGGACCAAAGAGTCAAACTCAAAGGACCAAAGAGTCAAACTCACAGGACCAAAGAGTCAAACTCAAAGGACCAAAGAGTCAAACTCACAGGACCAAAGAGTCAAACTCACAGAATCAAAGTTATACATTAATAACTGTGTGTGTGTGTGCGTGTGCGTGTGCGTGTGTGTGTGTGTGTGTGTGTGTATAGTGTGTATAGTGTGTATAGTGTGTGTGTGGATAGTGTGTATAGTGTGTGTGTGGATAGTGTGTATAGTGTGTGTGTATAGTGTGTGTGTGGATAGTGTGTATAGTGTGTGTGTATAGTGTGTGTGTGTGTGTGTGTGTGTGTGTGTGTGTGTGTGTGTGTGTGTGTGTGTGTGTGTGTGTGTGTGTGTGTGTGTGTGTATAGTGTGTGTATAGTGTGTGTATAGTGTGTGTATAGTGTGTGTATAGTGTGTGTATAGTGTGTATAGTGTGTGTGTATAGTGTGTGTGTGTATAGTGTGGTACCTTGTAGGCGATGTTGAAGTCCTGCACCAGGTTGAGATCCAGGAACATTCTGACTGTGGCCTGAGCCGTGGAGTCCTCTGATAGGCCGAAATCAGAGAAGCTGAAGTTCAGGATGCGCAGTGATTGGGCAGAGGGGATTTCAGCTTCCTGGTTAGGGTGAGATAGGAGAGGAGAGGAGAGGAGAGGAGAGAAGAGGAGAGAAGAGAAGAGAAGAGAAGAGAAGAGAAGAGAAGAGAAGAGAAGAGAAGAGAAGAGAAGAGAAGAGAAGAGAAGAGAAGAGAAGAGAAGAGAAGAGGAGAGGAGAGGAGAGGAGAGGAGAGGAGAGGAGAGGAGAGGAGAGGAGAGGAGAGGAGAGGAGAGGAGAGGAGAGGAGAGGAAAGAGATAGAGTAGTCAGGTATCTGTTAAGAGGTAGTGGTGAGGAGTCCTGGGGGGGGTCAAGACAGTTTGGAAGTTGACCTTTGACCTCTAATGTTGGTGGTTAATCTGGTTAATCTGGTTAATCTCCTGGTCTAATCTGGGTTTAGAGGAGAAACACACATCAACAACCATTACACTAATCTGACTGACACCGCTCTCTAGTTTCCACTGGAAACATCCATCCCACTGCTGGGAGGGAGGGAGGGAGGGAGGGAGGGACGGGGAGAGAGAGGGAGGGAGGGAGGGAGGGAGGGAGGGAGGGAGGGAGGGAGGGAGGGAGGGAGGGAGGGAGGGAGGGAGGGAGGGAGGGAGGGAGGGATGGAAAGAGAGACAGAAAGAGGAGGAGTGGAAAGGGGAGAGAGAGATGGGTGGATATAGAGAGGGATGGGTGGATATAGAGAGAGATGGGTGGATATAGAGAGAGATGGGTGGATATAGAGAGATGGGTGGATATAGAGAGGGATGGGTGGATATAGAGAGAGATGGGTGGATATAGAGAGGGATGGGTGGATATAGAGAGAGATGGGTGGATATAGAGAGGGATGGGTGGATATAGAGAGAGGGATGGGTGGATATAGAGAGAGATGGGTGGATATAGAGAGAGATGGGTGGATATAGAGAGATGGGTGGATATAGAGAGAGATGGGTGGATACAGAGAGAGATGGGTGGATATAGAGAGAGATGGGTGGATATAGAGAGAGATGGGTGGATATAGAGAGAGATGGGTGGATATAGAGAGAGGGATGGGTGGATATAGAGAGAGATGGGTGGATATAGAGAGAGGGATGGGTGGATATAGAGAGAGATGGGTGGATATAGAGAGGGATGGGTGGATATAGAGAGAGATGGGTGGATATAGAGAGAGATGGGTGGATATAGAGAGAGATGGGTGGATATAGAGAGAGGGATGGGTGGATATAGAGAGAGATGGGTGGATATAGAGAGAGGGATGGGTGGATATAGAGAGAGATGGGTGGATATAGAGAGGGATGGGTGGATATAGAGAGAGATGGGTGGATATAGAGAGAGGGATGGGTGGATATAGAGAGAGATGGGTGGATATAGAGAGGGATGGGTGGATATAGAGAGAGATGGGTGGATATAGAGAAAGATGGGTGGATATAGAGAGAGATGGGTGGATATAGAGAGATGGGTGGATATAGAGAGAGATGGGTGGATATAGAGAGAGATGGGTGGATATAGAGAGAGATGGGTGGATATAGAGAGGGATGGGTGGATATAGAGAGAGATGGGTGGATATAGAGAGGGATGGGTGGATATAGAGAGAGATGGGTGGATATAGAGAGAGATGGGTGGATATAGAGAGAGATGGGTGGATAAAGAGAGAGATGGGTGGATATAGAGAGAGATGGGTGGATATAGAGAGGGATGGGTGGATATAGAGAGAGATGGGTGGATATAGAGAGGGATGGGTGGATATAGAGAGGGATGGGTGGATATAGAGAGAGATGGGTGGATATAGAGAGAGATGGGTGGATATAGAGATGGATGGGTGGATATAGAGAGAGATGGGTGGATATAGAGAGAGATGGGTGGATATAGAGAGAGGGATGGGTGGATATAGAGAGAGATGGGTGGATATAGAGAGGGATGGGTGGATATAGAGAGAGATGGGTGGATATAGAGAAAGATGGGTGGATATAGAGAGAGATGGGTGGATATAGAGAGATGGGTGGATATAGAGAGAGATGGGTGGATATAGAGAGAGATGGGTGGATATAGAGAGAGATGGGTGGATATAGAGAGAGGGATGGGTGGATATAGAGAGAGATGGGTGGATATAGAGAGAGATGGGTGGATATAGAGAGAGATGGGTGGATATAGAGAGAGATGGGTGGATATAGAGAGAGATGGGTGGATATAGAGAGAGATGGGTGGATATAGAGAGGGATGGGTGGATATAGAGAGAGATGGGTGGATATAGAGAGGGATGGGTGGATATAGAGAGGGATGGGTGGATATAGAGAGGGATGGGTGGATATAGAGAGAGATGGGTGGATATAGAGAGGGATGGGTGGATATAGAGAGAGATGGGTGGATATAGAGAGAGGGATGGGTGGATATAGAGAGAGATGGGTGGATATAGAGAGATGGGTGGATATAGAGAGGGATGGGTGGATATAGAGAGGGATGGGTGGATATAGAGAGAGATGGGTGGATATAGAGAGAGATGGGTGGATATAGAGAGGGATGGGTGGATATAGAGAGAGATGGGTGGATATAGAGAGAGATGGGTGGATACAGAG